>NW_026696914.1:0-94309 GCF_030435755.1 Ochotona princeps | reverse complement strand
GAGCCAAATGGAGTTGTTTTCCAAAAGAACCACTTGCCTGATTCTTCTTCAATATGCCCTTCACCAATATGCAGTGTTTCCTAGATTGAATTAGCTCTCACACCAATATTTGCACATAGAGCCTTTGCATTGAGGACTCTCTGAAAACGGCTTTGGCGCTGAAGTTGTCTGTGAATGTGGAGTTGGTGGCATGCGAAACCCGCATGTGGAGCATTGGTTCGTGTGGAATGCTCATCAAGCTTCTGTTCAGTCCTAGGCAGTCAAAGGGCATTAAGCACAGAGTGTGAAAACTGAGTTTCCTTGAGAGCTGCTTGGAAGCCTGATGGTGTGTGAAGTTAGTGAGCGAAATAGAGTTGTTTTCCCACAAGAACCACTTGGCTGATTCTTCTTCAATATGCCCTTCACCAATATGCAGTGTTTCCTTGATTGAATTAGCTCTCACTCCAATATTTGCGCAAAGAGCCTTTGCATTGAGGACTCTCTGAAAACGGCTTTGGCGCTGAAGTTGTCTGTGAATGTGGAGTTGGTGGCATGTGAAACCCGCATGTGGAGCATTGGTTTGTGTGGGATGCTCTACCAGGTTCATTCCTAGATAATGCACTCAAAGGGAATTAAGCATAGAGTGTGAAAACTGAGTTTCCTTGAGAGCTGCTTGGAAGCCTGATGGTGTGTGAAGTTAGTGAGCCAAATGGAGTTGTTCTCCCACAAGAACCACTCGGCTGATTCTTCTTCAATATGCCCTTCACCAATATGCAGTGTTTCCTAGATTGAATTAGCTCTCACACCAATATTTGCGCAAAGAGCCTTTGCATTGAGGACTCTCTGAAAACGGCTTTGGCGCTGAAGATGTCTGTGAATGTGGAGTTGGTGGCATGTGAAACCCACATGTGGAGCATTGGTTTGTGTGGGATGCTCTACCAGGTTCATTCCTATTAATGCACTGAAAGGGCATTAAGCATAGAGTGTGAAAACTGAGTTTCCTTGAGAGCTGCTTGGAAGCCTGATGGTGTGTGAAGTTATTGAGCCAAATTGAGTTGTTCTCCCAAAAGAACCACTCGGCTGATTCTTCTTCAATATGCCCTTCACCAACATGCAGTGTTTCCTTGATTGAATTATCTCTCACACCAATATTTGCGCATAGAACCTTTGCATTGAGGACTCTCTGAAAACGGCTTTGGCGCTGAAGTTGTCTATGAATGTGGAGTTGGTGGCATGTAAAACCCGCATGTGGAGATTGGTTTGTGTGGGATGCTCACCAGGCACCTTTCAGTGCTAGGCACTGAAAGGGCATGAAGGATAGAGTGTGAAAACTGAGTTTCCTTGAGAGCTGCTTGGAAGCCTGATGGTGTGTGAAGTTAGTGAGCCAAATGGAGTTGTTCTCCCACAAGAACCACTCGGCTGATTCTTCTTCAATATGTCCTTCACCAACATGCAGTGTTTCCTTGATTGAATTAGCTCTCACACCAACATGTATGTCTAGAGCCTTTGCATAGAGGACTATCTGAAAACGGCTTTGGCGCTGAAATTGTCTGTGAATGTGAAGTTGGTGGCATGTGAAACCCGCATGTGGAGCATTGGTTGCGTAGGATGCTCACCAAGCTTCCTTTCAGTCCTAGGCACTCAAAGAGCATTAAGCATAGAGTGTGAAAACTGAGTTTCCTTGAGAGCTGCTTGGAAGCCTGATGGTGTGTGAAGTTAGTGAGCCAAATGGAGTTGTTTTCCAAAAGAACCACTTGGCTGATTCTTCTTCAATATGCCCTTCACCAATATGCAGTGTTTCCTTGATTGAATTAGCTCTCACACCAAGATTTGCGTCTAGAGCCTTTGCATTGAGGACTCTCTGAAAACGGCTTTGGCGCTGAAGTTGTCTGTGAATGTGGAGTTGGTGGCATGTGAAACCCGCATGTGGAGCATTGGTTTGTGTGGTATGCTCTACCAGGTTCCTTCCTAGATAATGCACTGAAAGGGCATTGAGCATAGAGTGTGAAAACTGAGTTTCCTTGAGAGCTGATTGGAAGCCTGATGGTGTGTGAAGTTAGTGAGCCAAATGGAGTTGTTTTCCTACAAGAACCACTTGGCTGATTCTTCTTCAATATGCCCTTCACCAATATGCAGTATTTCCTTGATTGAATTAGCTCTCACACCAATATTTGCCCATAGAGCTTTTGCATTGAGGACTCTCTGAAAAGGGCTTTGGCGCTGAAGTTGTCTGTGAATGTGGAGTTGGTGGCATGTGAAACCCGCATGTGGAGCATTGGTTTGTGTGGGATGCTCTACCAGGTTCATTCCGAGATAATGCACTCTAGAGCATTAAGCATAGAGTGTGAAAACTGAGTTTCCTTGAGAGCTGCTTGGAAGCCTGATGGTGTGTGAAGTTAGTGAGCCAAATGGAGTTGTTCTCCCACAAGAACCACTCGGCTGATTCTTCTTCAATATGCCCTTCACCAATATGCAGTGTTTCCTAGATTGAATTAGCTCTCACACCAATATTTGCGCAAAGAGCCTTTGCATTGAGGACTCTCTGAAAACGGCTTTGGCGCTGAAGTTGTCTGTGAATGTGGAGTTGGTGGCATGTGAAACCCACATGTGGAGCATTGGTTGGTGTGGGATGCTGTACCAGGTTCATTCCTATTAATGCACTGAAAGGGCATTAAGCATAGAGTGTGAAAAGTGAGTTTCCTTGAGAGCTGCTTGGAAGCCTGATGGTGTGTGAAGTTAGTGAGCCAAATGGACTTGTTTTCCAAAAGAACCACTTGGCTGATTCTTCTTCAATATGCCCTTCACCAATATGCAGTGTTTCCTTGATTGAATTAGCTCTCACTCCAATATTTGCGCATAGAGCCTTTGCCTTGAGGACTCTCTGAAAAGGGCTTTGGCGCTGAAGTTGTCTGTGAATGTGGAGTTGGTGGCATGTGAAACCCGCATGTGGAGCATTGGTTGGTGTGGGATGCTCTAGCATGTTCCTTCCTAGATAATGCACTGAAAGGGCATTAAGCATAGAGTGTGAAAACTGAGTTTCCTTGAGAGCTGCTTGGAAGCCTGATGGTGTGTGAAGTTAGTGAGCCAAATGGAGTTGTTTTCCAAAAGAACCACTTGACTGATTCTTCTTCAATATGCCCTTCAGCAATATGCAGTGTTTCTTAGATTGAATTAGCTCTCACACCAATATTTGCGCATAGAGCCTTTGCATTGAGGACTCTCTGATAACGGCTTTGGCGCTGAATTTGTCTGTGAATGTGGAGTTGGTGGCATGTGAAACCTGCATGTGGAGCATTGGTTTGTGTGGGATGCTCACAAAGCTTCCTTTCAGTCCTAGGCACTCAAAGGGCATTAAGCATAGTGTGTGAAAACTGAGTTTCCTTGAGAGCTGCTTGGAAGCCTGATGGTGTGTGAAGTTAGTGAGCCAAATGGAGTTGTTTTCCTACAAGAACCACTTGGCTGATTCTTCTTCAATATGCCCTTCACCAATATGCAGTGTTTCCTTGATTGAATTAGCTCTCACACCAATATTTGCGCAAAGAGCCTTTGCATTGAGGACTCTCTGAAAACGGCTTTGGCGCTGAAGTTGTCTGTGAATGTGGAGTTGGTGGCATGTGAAACCCGCATGTGGAGCATTGGTTTGTGTGGGATGCTCTACCAGGTTCATTCCTAGATAATGCACTGAAAGGGCATTAAGCATAGAGTGTGAAAACTGAGTTTCCTTGAGAGCTGCTTGGAAGCCTGATGGTGTGTGAAGTTAGTGAGCCAAATGGAGTTGTTTTCCTCCAAGAACCACTTGGCTGATTCTTCTTCAATATGCCCTTCACCAATATGCATTGTTTCCTAGATTGAATTAGCTCTCACACCAATATTTGAGCATAGAGCCTTTGCATCGAGGGCTATCTGAAAACGGCTTTGGCGCTGAAGTTGTCTGTGAATGTGGAGTTGGTGGCATGTGAAAAACGCATGTGGAGCATTGATTTGTGTGGGATGCTCATCAAGATTCTGTTCAGTCCTAGACACTCAACGGGCATTAAGCATAGAGTTTGAAAACTGAGTTTCCTTGAGAGCTGCTTGGAAGCCTGATGGTGTGTGAAGTTAGTGAGCCAAATGGACTTGTTTTCCAAAAGAACCACTTGGCTGATTCTTCTTCAATATGCCCTTCACCAATATGCAGTGTTTCCTTGATTGAATTAGCTCTCACTCCAATATTTGCGCATAGAGCCTTTGCCTTGAGGACTCTCTGAAAAGGGCTTTGGCGCTGAAGTTGTCTGTGAATGTGGAGTTGGTGGCATGTGAAACCCGCATGTGGAGCATTGGTTTGTGTGGGATGCTCTACCATGTTCCTTCCTAGATAATGCACTGAAAGGGCATTAAGCATAGAGTGTGAAAAGTGAGTTTCCTTGAGAGCTGCTTGGAAGCCTGATGGTGTGTGAAGTTAGTGAGCCAAATGGAGTTGTTTTCCAAAAGAACCACTTGACTGATTCTTCTTCAATATGCCCTTCACCAACATGCACTGTTTCTTAGATTGAATTAGCTCTCACACCAATATTTGCGCATAGAGCCTTTGCATTGAGGACTCTCTGATAACGGCTTTGGCGCTGAATTTGTCTGTGAATGTGGAGTTGGTGGCATGTGAAACCTGTATGTGGAGCATTGGTTTGTGTGGGATGCTCATCAAGCTTCCTTTCAGTCCTAGACACTCAAAGGGCATTAAGCATAGAGTGTGAAAACTGAGTTTCCTTGAGAGCTGCCTGGAAGCCTGATGGTGTGTGAAGTTAGTGAGCCAAATGGAGTTGTTTTCCAAAAGAACCACTTGCCTGATTCTTCTTCAATATGCCCTTCACCAATATGCAGTGTTTCCTAGATTGAATTAGCTCTCACACCAATATTTGCACATAGAGCCTTTGCATTGAGGACTCTCTGAAAACGGCTTTGGCGCTGAAGTTGTCTGTGAATGTGGAGTTGGTGGCATGCGAAACCCGCATGTGGAGCATTGGTTCGTGTGGAATGCTCATCAAGCTTCTGTTCAGTCCTAGGCAGTCAAAGGGCATTAAGCACAGAGTGTGAAAACTGAGTTTCCTTGAGAGCTGCTTGGAAGCCTGATGGTGTGTGAAGTTAGTGAGCGAAATAGAGTTGTTTTCCAAAAGAACCACTTGGCTGATTCTTCTTCAATATGCCCTTCACCAATATGCAGTGTTTCCTTGATTGAATTAGCTCTCACACCAATATTTGCGCAAAGAGCCTTTGCATTGAGGACTCTCTGAAAACGGCTTTGGCGCTGAAGTTGTCTGTGAATGTGGAGTTGGTGGCATGTGAAACCCGCATGTGGAGCATTGGTTTGTGTGGGATGCTCTACCAGGTTCATTCCTAGATAATGCACTCAAAGGGAATTAAGCATAGAGTGTGAAAACTGAGTTTCCTTGAGAGCTGCTTGGAAGCCTGATGGTGTGTGAAGTTAGTGAGCCAAATGGAGTTGTTCTCCCACAAGAACCACTCGGCTGATTCTTCTTCAATATGCCCTTCACCAATACGCAGTGTTTCCTAGATTGAATTAGCTCTCACACCAATATTTGCGCAAAGAGCCTTTGCATTGAGGACTCTCTGAAAACGGCTTTGGCGCTGAAGATGTCTGTGAATGTGGAGTTGGTGGCATGTGAAACCCACATGTGGAGCATTGGTTTGTGTGGGATGCTCTACCAGGTTCATTCCTATTAATGCACTGAAAGGGCATTAAGCATAGAGTGTGAAAAGTGAGTTTCCTTGAGAGCTGCTTGGAAGCCTGATGGTGTGTGAAGTTAGTGAGCCAAATGGACTTGTTTTCCAAAAGAACCACTTGGCTGATTCTTCTTCAATATGCCCTTCACCAATATGCAGTGTTTCCTTGATTGAATTAGCTCTCACTCCAATATTTGCGCATAGAGCCTTTGCCTTGAGGACTCTCTGAAAAGGGCTTTGGCGCTGAAGTTGTCTGTGAATGTGGAGTTGGTGGCATGTGAAACCCGCATGTGGAGCATTGGTTTGTGTGGGATGCTCTACCATGTTCCTTCCTAGATAATGCACTGAAAGGGCATTAAGCAAAGAGTGTGAAAACTGAGTTTCCTTGAGAGCTGCTTGGAAGCCTGATGGTGTGTGAAGTTAGTGAGCCAAATTGAGTTGTTCTCCCAAAAGAACCACTCGGCTGATTCTTCTTCAATATGCCCTTCACCAACATGCAGTTTTTCCTTGATTGAATTAGCTCTCACACCAATATTTGCGCATAGAACCTTTGCATTGAGGACTCTCTGAAAACGGCTTTGGCGCTGAAGTTGTCTATGAATGTGGAGTTGGTGGCATGTAAAACCCGCATGTGGAGATTGGTTTGTGTGGGATGCTCACAAGGCACCTTTCAGTGCTAGGCACTGAAAGGGCATGAAGTATAGAGTGTGAAAACTGAGTTTCCTTGAGAGCTGCTTGGAAGCCTGATGGTGTGTGAAGTTAGTGAGCCAAATGGAGTTGTTCTCCCACAAGAACCACTCGGCTGATTCTTCTTCAATATGTCCTTCACCAACATGCAGTGTTTCCTTGATTGAATTAGCTCTCACACCAACATGTATGTCTAGAGCCTTTGCATAGAGGACTATCTGAAAACGGCTTTGGCGCTGAAATTGTCTGTGAATGTGAAGTTGGTGGCATGTGAAACCCGCATGTGGAGCATTGGTTGCGTAGGATGCTCACCAAGCTTCCTTTCAGTCCTAGGCACTCAAAGAGCATTAAGCATAGAGTGTGAAAACTGAGTTTCCTTGAGAGCTGCTTGGAAGCCTGATGGTGTGTGAAGTTAGTGAGCCAAATGGAGTTGTTTTCCAAAAGAACCACTTGGCTGATTCTTCTTCAATATGCCCTTCACCAATATGCAGTGTTTCCTTGATTGAATTAGCTCTCACACCAATATTTGCGTCTAGAGCCTTTGCATTGAGGACTCTCTGAAAACGGCTTTGGCGCTGAAGTTGTCTGTGAATGTGGAGTTGGTGGCATGTGAAACCCGCATGTGGAGCATTGGTTTGTGTGGTATGCTCTACCAGGTTCCTTCCTAGATAATGCACTCAACGGGCATTAAGCATAGAGTGTGAAAACTGAGTTTCCTTGAGAGCTGATTGGAAGCCTGATGGTGTGTGAAGTTAGTGAGCCAAATGGAGTTGTTCTCCCACAAGAACCACTCAGCTGATTCTTCTTCAATATGCCATTCACCAACATGCAGTGTTTAATTGATTGAATTAGCTCTCACACCAATATTTGTGTCTATAGCCTTTGCATTGAGGGCTATCTGAAAACGGCTTTGGTGCTGAAATTGTCTGTGAATGTGGAGTTGGTGGCATGTGAAACCCGCATGTGGAGCATTGGTTTGTGTGGGATACTCTACCAGGTTCATTCCTAGATAATGCACTCAAAGGGCATTAAGCATAGAGTGTGAAAAGTGAGTTTCCTTGAGAGCTGCTTGGAAGCCTGATGGTGTGTGAAGTTAGTGAGCCAAATGGAGTTGTTTTCCTACAAGAACCACTTGGCTGATTCTTCTTCAATATGCCCTTCACCAATATGCAGTATTTCCTTGATTGAATTAGCTCTCACACCAATATTTGCCCATAGAGCTTTTGCATTGAGGACTCTCTGAAAATGGCTTTGGCGCTGAAGTTGTCTGTGAATGTGGAGTTGGTGGCATGTGAAACCCGCATGTGGAGCATTGGTTTGTGTGGGATGCTCTACCAGGTTCATTCCGAGATAATGCACTCTAGAGCATTAAGCATAGAGTGTGAAAACTGAGTTTCCTTGAGAGCTGCTTGGAAGCCTGATGGTGTGTGAAGTTAGTGAGCCAAATGGAGTTGTTTTCCAAAAGAACCACTTGGCTGATTCTTCTTCAATATGCCCTTCACCAACATGCAGTGTTTCCTTGATTGAATTAGCTCTCACACCAATATTTGCGCATAGAGCCTTTGCATTGAGGACTCTCTGAAAACAGCTTTAGCGCTGAATTTGTCTGTGAATGTGGAGTTGGTGGCATGTGAAACCCGCATGTGGAGCATTGGTTTGTGTGGGATGCTCATCAAGCTTCCTTTCAGTCCTAGGCACTCATAGGGCATTAAGCATAGAGTGTGAAAACTGAGTTTCCTTGAGAGCTGCTTGGAAGCCTGATGGTGTGTGAAGTTAGTGAGCCAAATGGAGTTGTTCTCCCACAAGAACCACTCGGCTGATTCTTCTTCAATATGCCCTTCACCAACATGCAGTGTTTCCTTGATTGAATTAGCTCTCACACCAATATTTGTGTCTAGAGCCTTTGCATTGAGGGCTATCTGAAAACGGCTTTGGTGCTGAAGTTGTCTGTGAATGTGGAGTTGGTGGCATGTGAAACCCGCATGTGGAGCATTGGTTTGTGTGGGATGCTCATCAAGCTTCTGTTCAGTCCTAGACACTCAAAGGGCATTAAGCACAGAGTGTGAAAACTGAGTTTCCTTGAGAGCTGCTTGGAAGCCTGATGGTGTGTGAAGTTAGTGAGCCAAATGGAGTTGTTCTCCCACAAGAGCCACTCGGCTGATTCTTCTTCAATATGCCCTTCACCAACATTCAGTGTTTCCTTGATTGAATTAGCTCTTACATCAATATTTGCGAATAGAGCCTTTGCATTGAGGACTCTCTGAAAACGGCTTTGGAGCTGAAGTTTTCTGTGAATGTGGAGTTGGTGGCATGTGAAACCCGCATGTGGAGCATTGGTTTGTGTGGGATGCTCTACCAGGTTCCTTCCTAGATAATGCACTCAGAGGGCAGTAAGCACAGAGTGTGTAAACTGAGTTTCCTTGAGAGCTGCTTGGAAGCCTGATGGTGTGTGAAGTTAGTGAGCCAAATGGAGTTGTTCTCCCACAAGAACCACTCGGCTGATTCTTCTTCAATATGCCATTCACCAGCATGCAGTGTTTCCTTGATTGAATTAGCTCTCACACCAACATGTGTGTCTAGAGCCTTTGCATGGAGGAGTATCTGAAAACGGCTTTGGCGCTGAAATTGTCTGTGAATGTGGAGTTGGTGGCATGTGAAACCCGCACGTGGAGCATTGGGTTGCGTGGGATGCTCACCAAGCTTCCTTTTAGTCCTAGGCACTCAAAGGGATTAAGCATAGAGTGTGAAAACTGAGTTTCCTTGAGAGCTGCTTGGAAGCCTGATGGTGTGTGAAATTAGTGAGCCAAATGGAGTTGTTCTCCCAAAAGAACCACTCGGCTGATTCTTCTTCAATATGCCATTCACCAACATGCAGTGTTTCCTTGATTGAATTAGCTCTCACACCAACATGTGTGTCTAGAGCCTTTGCATTGAGGACTCTCTGAAAAGGGCTTTGGTGGTGAAGTTGTCTGTGAATGTGGAGTTGGTGGCATGTGAAACCCGCATGTGGAGCATCGGTTTGTGTGGGATGCTATACCAGGTTCATTCCTAGATAATGCACTCAAAGGGCATTAAGCATAGAGTGTTAAAAAGTGAGTTTCCTTGAGAGCTGCCAGGAAGCCTGATGGTGTGTGAAGTTAGTGAGCCAAATGGAGTTGTTCTCCCACAAGAACCACTCGGCTGATTCTTCTTCAGTATGCCCTTCACCAACATGCAGTGTTTCCTTGATTGAATTAGCTCTCACACCAATATTTGTGTCTAGAGCCTTTGCATTGAGGGCTATCTGAAAACGGCTTTGGTGCTGAAGTTGTCTGTGAATGTGGAGTTGGTGGTAAGTGAAACCCGCATGTGGAGCATTGGTTTGTGTGGGATGCTCTACCAGGTTCATTCCTAGATAATGCACTCAACGGGCATTAAGCATAGAGTGTGAAAACTGAGTTTCCTTGAGAGCTGCTTGGAAGCCTGATGGTGTGTGAAGTTAGTGAGCCAAATGGAGTTGTTTTCCAAAAGAACCACTTGGCTGATTCTTCTTCAATATGCCCTTCACCAATATGCAGTGTTTCCTTGATTGAATTAGCTCTCACACCAATATTTGCGTCTAGAGCCTTTGCATTGAGGACTCTCTGAAAACGGCTTTGGCGCTGAAGTTGTCTGTGAATGTGGAGTTGGTGGCATGTGAAACCCGCATGTGGAGCATTGGTTTGTGTGGGATGCTCTACCAGGTTCCTTCCTAGATAATGCACTGAAAGGGCATTAAGCATAGAGTGTGAAAACTGAGTTTCCTTGAGAGCTGATTGGAAGCCTGATGGTGTGTGAAGTTAGTGAGCCAAATGGAGTTGTTCTCCCACAAGAACCACTCAGCTGATTCTTCTTCAATATGCCATTCACCAACATGCAGTGTTTAATTGATTGAATTAGCTCTCACACCAATATTTGTGTCTATAGCCTTTGCATTGAGGGCTATCTGAAAACGGCTTTGGTGCTGAAATTGTCTGTGAATGTGGAGTTGGTGGCATGTGAAACCCGCATGTGGAGCATTGGTTTGTGTGGGATGCTCTACCAGGTTCATTCCTAGATAATGCACTCAAAGGGCATTAAGCATAGAGTGTGAAAAGTGAGTTTCCTTGAGAGCTGCTTGGAAGCCTGATGGTGTGTGAAGTTAGTGAGCCAAATGGAGTTGTTTTCCTACAAGAACCACTTGGCTGATTCTTCTTCAATATGCCCTTCACCAATATGCAGTATTTCCTTGATTGAATTAGCTCTCACACCAATATTTGCCCATAGAGCTTTTGCATTGAGGACTCTCTGAAAAGGGCTTTGGTGGTGAAGTTGTCTGTGAATGTGGAGTTGGTGGCATGTGAAACCCGCATGTGGAGCATTGGTTTGTGTGGGATGCTCTACCAGGTTCATTCCGAGATAATGCACTCAAAGGGCATTAAGCATAGAGTGTGAAAACTGAGTTTCCTTGAGAGCTGCTTGGAAGCCTGATGGTGTGTGAAGTTAGTGAGCCAAATGGAGTTGTTTTCCAAAAGAACCACTTGGCTGATTCTTCTTCAATATGCCCTTCACCAACATGCAGTGTTTCCTTGATTGAATTAGCTCTCACACCAATATTTGCGCATAGAGCCTTTGCATTGAGGACTCTCTGAAAACAGCTTTAGCGCTGAATTTGTCTGTGAATGTGGAGTTGGTGGCATGTGAAACCCGCATGTGGAGCATTGGTTTGTGTGGGATGCTCATCAAGCTTCCTTTCAGTCCTAGGCACTCATAGGGCATTAAGCATAGAGTGTGAAAACTGAGTTTCCTTGAGAGCTGCTTGGAAGCCTGATGGTGTGTGAAGTTAGTGAGCCAAATGGAGTTGTTCTCCCACAAGAGCCACTCGGCTGATTCTTCTTCAATATGCCCTTCACCAACATGCAGTGTTTCCTTGATTGAATTAGCTCTCACACCAATATTTGTGTCTAGAGCCTTTGCATTGAGGGCTATCTGAAAACGGCTTTGGTGCTGAAGTTGTCTGTGAATGTGGAGTTGGTGGCATGTGAAACCCGCATGTGGAGCATTGGTTTGTGTGGGATGCTCATCAAGCTTCTGTTCAGTCCTAGACACTCAAAGGGCATTAAGCACAGAGTGTGAAAACTGAGTTTCCTTGAGAGCTGCTTGGAAGCCTGATGGTGTGTGAAGTTAGTGAGCCAAATGGAGTTGTTTTCCTACAAGAACCACTTGGCTGATTCTTCTTCAATATGCCCTTCACCAATATGCAGTATTTCCTTGATTGAATTAGCTCTCACACCAATATTTGCCCATAGAGCTTTTGCATTGAGGACTCTCTGAAAATGGCTTTGGCGCTGAAGTTGTCTGTGAATGTGGAGTTGGTGGCATGTGAAACCCGCATGTGGAGCATTGGTTTGTGTGGGATGCTCTACCAGGTTCATTCCGAGATAATGCACTCAAAGGGCATTAAGCATAGAGTGTGAAAACTGAGTTTCCTTGAGAGCTGCTTGGAAGCCTGATGGTGTGTGAAGTTAGTGAGCCAAATGGAGTTGTTTTCCTACAAGAACCACTCGGCTGATTCTTCTTCAATATGCCCTTCACTAACATGCAGTGTTTCCTTGATTGAATTAGCTCTTACATCAATATTTGCGAATAGAGCCTTTGCATTGAGGACTCTCTGAAAACGGCTTTGGAGCTGAAGTTTTCTGTGAATGTGGAGTTGGTGGCATGTGAAACCCGCATGTGGAGCATTGGTTTGTGTGGGATGCTCTACCAGGTTCCTTCCTAGATAATGCACTCAGAGGGCAGTAAGCACAGAGTGTGTAAACTGAGTTTCCTTGAGAGCTGCTTGGAAGCCTGATGGTGTGTGAAGTTAGTGAGCCAAATGGAGTTGTTCTCCCACAAGAACCACTCGGCTGATTCTTCTTCAATATGCCATTCACCAGCATGCAGTGTTTCCTTGATTGAATTAGCTCTCACACCAAGATGTGTGTCTAGAGCCTTTGCATTGAGGACTCTCTGAAAACGGCTTTGGCGCTGAAATTGTCTGTGAATGTGGAGTTGGTGGCATGTGAAACCCGCACGTGGAGCATTGGGTTGCGTGGGATGCTCACCAAGCTTCCTTTTAGTCCTAGGCACTCAAAGGGATTAAGCATAGAGTGTGAAAACTGAGTTTCCTTGAGAGCTGCTTGGAAGCCTGATGGTGTGTGAAATTAGTGAGCCAAATGGAGTTGTTCTCCCAAAAGAACCACTCGGCTGATTCTTCTTCAATATGCCATTCACCAACATGCAGTGTTTCCTTGATTGAATTAGCTCTCACACCAACATGTGTGTCTAGAGCCTTTGCATTGAGGACTCTCTGAAAAGGGCTTTGGTGGTGAAGTTGTCTGTGAATGTGGAGTTGGTGGCATGTGAAACCCGCATGTGGAGCATCGGTTTGTGTGGGATGCTATACCAGGTTCATTCCTAGATAATGCACTCAAAGGGCATTAAGCATAGAGTGTTAAAAAGTGAGTTTCCTTGAGAGCTGCTTGGAAGCCTGATGGTGTGTGAAGTTAGTGAGCCAAATGGAGTTGTTCTCCCACAAGAACCACTCGGCTGATTCTTCTTCAGTATGCCCTTCACCAACATGCAGTGTTTCCTTGATTGAATTAGCTCTCACACCAATATTTGTGTCTAGAGCCTTTGCATTGAGGGCTATCTGAAAACGGCTTTGGTGCTGAAGTTGTCTGTGAATGTGGAGTTGGTGGCAAGTGAAACCCGCATGTGGAGCATTGGTTTGTGTGGGATGCTCTACCAGGTTCATTCCTAGATAATGCACTCAACGGGCATTAAGCATAGAGTGTGAAAACTGAGTTTCCTTGAGAGCTGCTTGGAAGCCTGATGGTGTGTGAAGTTAGTGAGCCAAATGGAGTTGTTTTCCAAAAGAACCACTTGGCTGATTCTTCTTCAATATGCCCTTCACCAATATGCAGTGTTTCCTTGACTGAATTAGCTCTCACACCAATATTTGCGCATAGAGCCTTTGCCTTGAGGACTCTCTGAAAAAGGATTTGGCGCAGAAGTTGTCTGTGAATGTGGAGTTGGTGGCATGTGAAACCCACATGTGGAGCATTGGTTTGTGTGGGATGCTCTACCAGGTTCATTCATAGATAATGCACTCAGAGGGCAGTAAGCATAGAGTGTGTAAACTGAGTTTCCTTGAGAGCTGCTTGGAAGCCTGATGGTGTGTGAAGTTAGTGAGCCAAATGGAGTTGTTCTCCCACAAGAACCACTCGGCTGATTCTTCTTCAATATGCCCTTCACCAACATGCAGTGTTTCCTTGATTGAATTAGCTCTCACACCAACATGTGTGTCTAGAGCCTTTGCATGGAGGAGTATCTGAAAACGGCTTTGGCTCTGAAATTGTCTGTGAATGTGGAGTTGGTGGCATGTGAAACCCGCATGTGGAGCATTGGGTTGCGTTGGATGCTCACCAAGCTTCCTTTTAGTCCTAGGCACTCAAAGGGAATTAAGCATAGAGTGTGAAAACTGAGTTTCCTTGAGAGCTGCTTGGAAGCCTGATGGTGTGTGAAATTAGTGAGCCAAATGGAGTTGTTCTCCCAAAAGAACCACTCGGCTGATTCTTCTTCAATATGCCCTTCACCAACATGCAGTGTTTCCTTGATTGAATTAGCTCTCACACCAATATTTGTGTCTAGAGCCTTTGCATTGTGGAGTATCTGAAAACGGCTTTGGCGCTGAAGTTGTCTGTGAATGTGGAGTTGGTGGCATGTGAAACCCGCATGTGGAGCATTGGTTTGTGTGGGATGCTCTACCAGGTTCATTCCTAGATAATGCACTCAAAGGGCATTAAGCACAGAGTGTGAAAACTGAGTTTCCTTGAGAGCTGCTTGGAAGCCTGATGGTGTGTGAAGTTAGTGAGCCAAATGGAGTTGTTCTCCCACAAGAACCACTCGGCTGATTCTTCTTCAATATGCCCTTCACCAACATGCAGTGTTTCCTTGATTGAATTAGCTCTCACACCAATATTTGTGTCTAGAGCCTTTGCATTGAGGGCTATCTGAAACGGCTTTGGCGCTGAAGTTGTCTGTGAATGTGGAGTTGGTGGCATGTGAAACCCGCATGTGGAGCATTGGTTTGTGTGGGATGCTCTGCCAGGTTCATTCCTAGATAATGTACTCAACGGGCATTAAGCATAGAGTGTGAAAACTGAGTTTCCTTGAGAGCTGCTTTGAAGCCTGATGGTGTGTGAAGTTAGTGAGCCAAATGGAGTTGTTTTCCAAAAGAACCACTTGGCTGATTCTTCTTCAATATGCCCTTCACCAATATGCAGTGTTTCCTAGATTGAATTAGCTCTCACACCAATATTTGCGCATAGAGCCTTTGCCTTGAGGACTCTCTGAAAACTGCTTTGGAGCTGAATTTGTCTGTGAATGTGGAGTTGGTGGCATGTGAAACCCGCATGTGGAGCATTGGTTTGTGTGGGATGCTCTACCAGGTTCCTTCCTAGATAATGCACTCAAAGGGCATTAAGCATAGAGTGTGAAAACTGAGTTTCCTTGAGAGCTGCTTGGAAGCCTGATGGTGTGTGAAGTTAGTGAGCCAAATGGAGTTGTTTTCCTACAAGAACCACTTGGCTGATTCTTCTTCAATATGCCCTTCACCAATATGCAGTGTTTCCTTGATTGAATTAGCTCTCACACCAATATTTGCGCAAAGAGCCTTTGCATTGAGGACTCTCTGAAAACGGCTTTGGCGCTGAAGTTGTCTGTGAATGTGGAGTTGGTGGCATGTGAAACCCGCATGTGGAGCATTGGTTTGTGTGGGATGCTCTATCAGGTTCATTCCTAGATAATGCACTCAAAGGGCATTAAGCATAGAGTGTGAAAACTGAGTTTCCTTGAGAGCTGCTTGGAAGCCTGATGGTGTGTGAAGTTAGTGAGCCAAATGGAGTTGTTTTCCAAAAGAACCACTTGGCTGATTCTTCTTCAATATGCCCTTCACCAATATGCAGTGTTTCCTTGATTGAATTAGCTCTCACACCAATATTTGCACATAGAGCCTTTGCATTGAGGACTCTCTGAAAACGGCTTTGGCGCTGAAGTTGTCTGTGAATGTGGAGTTGGTGGCATGTGAAACCCGCATGTGGAGCATTGGTTCGTGTGGAATGCTCATCAAGCTTCTGTTCAGTCCTAGGCAGTCAAAGGGCATTAAGCACAGAGTGTGAAAACTGAGTTTCCTTGAGAGCTGCTTGGAAGCCTGATGGTGTGTGAAGTTAGTGAGCGAAATAGAGTTGTTTTCCAAAAGAACCACTTGGCTGATTCTTCTTCAATATGCCCTTCACCAATATGCAGTGTTTCCTTGATTGAATTAGCTCTCACACCAATATTTGCGCAAAGAGCCTTTGCATTGAGGACTCTTTGAAAACGGCTTTGGCGCTGAAGTTGTCTGTGAATATGGAGTTGGTGGCATGTGAAACCCGCATGTGGAGCATTGGTTTGTGTGGGATGCTCATCAAGCTTCCTTTCAGTCCTAGGCACTCAAAGGACATTAAGCATAGAGTGTGAAAACTGAGTTTCCTTGAGAGCTGCTTGGAAGCCTGATGGTGTGTGAAGTTAGTGAGCCGAATGGAGTTGTTCTCCCACAAGAACCACTCGGCTGATTCTTCTTCAATATGCCCTTCACCAACATGCAGTGTTTCCTTGATTGAATTAGCTCTCACACCAATATTTGTGTCTAGAGCCTTTGCATTGAGGGCTATCTGAAAACGGCTTTGGCGCTGAAGTTGTCTGTGAATGTTGAGTTGGTGGCATGTGAAACCCGCATGTGGAGCATTGGTTTGTGTGGGATGCTCTACCAGGTTCATTCCTAGATAATGCACTCAACGGGCATTAAGCATAGAGTGTGAAAACTGAGTTTCCTTGAGAGCTGCTTTGAAGCCTGATGGTGTGTGAAGTTAGTGAGCCAAATGGAGTTGTTTTCCAAAAGAACCACTTGGCTGATTCTTCTTCAATATGCCCTTCACCAATATGCAGTGTTTCCTAGATTGAATTAGCTCTCACACCAATATTTGCTCATAGAGCCTTTGCCTTGAGGACTCTCTGAAAACTGCTTTGGAGCTGAATTTGTCTGTGAATGTGGAGTTGGTGGCATGTGAAACCCGCATGTGGAGCATTGGTTTGTGTGGGATGCTCTACCAGGTTCCTTCCTAGATAATGCACTCAAAGGGCATTAAGCATAGAGTGTGAAAACTGAGTTTCCTTGAGAGCTGCTTGGAAGCCTGATGGTGTGTGAAGTTAGTGAGCCAAATGGAGTTGTTTTCCTACAAGAACCACTTGGCTGATTCTTCTTCAATATGCCCTTCACCAATATGCAGTGTTTCCTTGATTGAATTAGCTCTCACACCAATATTTGCGCAAAGAGCCTTTGCATTGAGGACTCTCTGAAAACGGCTTTGGCGCTGAAGTTGTCTGTGAATGTGGAGTTGGTGGCATGTGAAACCCGCATGTGGAGCATTGGTTTGTGTGGGATGCTCTACCAGGTTCATTCCTAGATAATGCACTCAAAGGGCATTAAGCATAGAGTGTGAAAACTGAGTTTCCTTGAGAGCTGCTTGGAAGCCTGATGGTGTGTGAAGTTAGTGAGCCAAATGGAGTTGTTTTCCAAAAGAACCACTTGGCTGATTCTTCTTCAATATGCCCTTCACCAATATGCAGTGTTTCCTTGATTGAATTAGCTCTCACACCAATATTTGCACATAGAGCCTTTGCATTGAGGACTCTCTGAAAACGGCTTTGGCGCTGAAGTTGTCTGTGAATGTGGAGTTGGTGGCATGTGAAACCCGCATGTGGAGCATTGGTTTGTGTGGGATGCTCTACCAGGTTCATTCCTAGATAATGCACTCAAAGGGCATTAAGCATAGAGTGTGAAAACTGAGTTTCCTTGAGAGCTGCTTGGAAGCCTGATGGTGTGTGAAGTTAGTGAGCCAAATGGAGTTGTTTTCCTACAAGAACCACTTGGCTGATTCTTCTTCAATATGCCCTTCACCAACATGCAGTGTTTCCTTGATTGAATTAGCTCGCACACCAATATTTGCGCATAGAGCCTTTCCATCGAGGGCTATCTGAAAACGGCTTTGGCGCTGAAGTTGTCTGTGAATGTGGAGTTGGTGGCATGTGAAACCCGCATGTGGAGCATTGGTTTGTGTGGGATGCTCATCAAGATTCTGTTCAGTCCTAGACACTCAACGGGCATTAAGCATAGAGTGTGAAAACTGAGTTTCCTTGAGAGCTGCTTGGAAGCCTGATGGTGTGTGAAGTTAGTGAGCCAAATGGAGTTGTTCTCCCACAAGAACCACTAGGCTGATTCTTCTTCAATATGCCCTTCACCAATATGCAGTGTTTCCTTGATTGAATTAGCTCTCAAACCAATATTTGCGCAAAGAGCCTTTGCATTGAGGACTCTCTGAAAACGGCTTTGGCGCTGAAGTTGTCTGTGAATGTGGAGTTGGTGGCATGCGAAACCCGCATGTGGAGCATTGGTTTGTGTGGGATGCTCTACCAGGTTCATTCCTAGATAATGCACTCAAAGGGCATTAAGCATAGAGTGTGAAAACTGAGTTTCCTTGAGAGCTGCTTGGAAGCCTGATGGTGTGTGAAGTTAGTGAGCCAAATGGACTTGTTTTCCAAAAGAACCACTTGGCTGATTCTTATTCAATATGCCCTTCACCAATATGCAGTGTTTCCTTGATTGAATTAGCTCTCACACCAATATTTGCGCATAGAGCCTTTGCGTTGAGGACTCTCTGAAAACGGCTTTGGCGCTGAAGTTGTCTGTGAATATGGAGTTGGTGGCATGTGAAACCCGCATGTGGAGCATTGGTTTGTGTGGGATGCTCATCAAGCTTCCTTTCAGTCCTAGGCACTCAAAGGACATTAAGCATAGAGTGTGAAAACTGAGTTTCCTTGAGAGCTGCTTGGAAGCCTGATGGTGTGTGAAGTTAGTGAGCCAAATGGAGTTGTTCTCCCACAAGAACCACTCGGCTGATTCTTCTTCAATATGCCCTTCACCAATATGCAGTGTTTCCTAGATTGAATTAGCTCTCACACCAATATTTGCGCAAAGAGCCTTTGCATTGAGGACTCTCTGAAAACGGCTTTGGCGCTGAAGTTGTCTGTGAATGTGGAGTTGGTGGCATGTGAAACCCACATGTGGAGCATTGGTTTGTGTGGGATGCTCTACCAGGTTCATTCCTATTAATGCACTGAAAGGGCATTAAGCATAGAGTGTGAAAAGTGAGTTTCCTTGAGAGCTGCTTGGAAGCCTGATGGTGTGTGAAGTTAGTGAGCCAAATGGACTTGTTTTCCAAAAGAACCACTTGGCTGATTCTTCTTCAATATGCCCTTCACCAATATGCAGTGTTTCCTTGATTGAATTAGCTCTCACTCCAATATTTGCGCATAGAGCCTTTGCCTTGAGGACTCTCTGAAAAGGGCTTTGGCGCTGAAGTTGTCTGTGAATGTGGAGTTGGTGGCATGTGAAACCCGCATGTGGAGCATTGGTTTGTGTGGGATGCTCTACCATGTTCCTTCCTAGATAATGCACTGAAATGGCATTAAGCATAGAGTGTGAAAACTGAGTTTCCTTGAGAGCTGCTTGGAAGCCTGATGGTGTGTGAAGTTAGTGAGCCAAATGGAGTTGTTTTCCAAAAGAACCACTTGACTGATTCTTCTTCAATATGCCCTTCACCAATATGCAGTGTTTCTTAGATTGAATTAGCTCTCACACCAATATTTGCGCATAGAGCCTTTGCATTGAGGACTCTCTGATAACGGGTTTGGCGGTGAATTTTTGTGTGAATGTGGAGTTGGTGGCATGTGAAACCTGCATGTGGAGCATTGGTTTGTGTGGGATGCTCATCAAGCTTCCTTTCAGTCCTAGGCACTCAAAGGGCATTAAGCATAGAGTGTGAAAACTGAGTTTCCTTGAGAGCTGCTTGGAAGCCTGATGGTGTGTGAAGTTAGTGAGCCAAATGGAGTTGTTTTCCAAAAGAACCACTTGGCTGATTCTTCTTCAATATGCCCTTCACCAATATGCAGTGTTTCCTTGATTGAATTAGCTCGCACACCAATATTTGCGCCTAGAGCCTTTCCATCGAGGGCTATCTGAAAACGGCTTTGGCGCTGAAGTTGTAATTGAATGTGGAGTTGGTGGCATGTGAAAAACGCATGTGGAGCATTGATTTGTGTGGGATGCTCATCAAGATTCTGTTCAGTCCTAGACACTCAACGGGCATTAAGCAAAGAGTGTGAAAACTGAGTTTCCTTGAGAGCTGCTTGGAAGCCTGATGGTGTGTGAAGTTAGTGAGCCAAATGGACTTGTTTTCCAAAAGAACCACTTGGCTGATTCTTCTTCAATATGCCCTTCACCAATATGCAGTGTTTCCTTGATTGAATTAGCTCTCACTCCAATATTTGCGCATAGAGCCTTTGCCTTGAGGACTCTCTGAAAAGGGCTTTGGCGCTGAAGTTGTCTGTGAATGTGGAGTTGGTGGCATGTGAAACCCGCATGTGGAGCATTGGTTTGTGTGGGATGCTCTACCAGGTTCATTCCTAGATAATGCACTGAAAGGGCATTAAGCATAGAGTGTGAAAACTGAGTTTCCTTGAGAGCTGCTTGGAAGCCTGATGGTGTGTGAAGTTAGTGAGCCAAATGGACTTGTTTTCCAAAAGAACCACTTGGCTGATTCTTCTTCAATATGCCCTTCACCAATATGCAGTGTTTCCTTGATTGAATTAGCTCTCACACCAATATTTGCGCCTAGAGCCTTTCCATCGAGGGCTATCTGAAAACGGCTTTGGCGCTGAAGTTGTCTGTGAATGTGGAGTTGGTGGCATGTGAAAAACGCATGTGGAGCATTGATTTGTGTGGGATGCTCATCAAGATTCTGTTCAGTCCTAGACACTCAACGGGCATTAAGCAAAGAGTGTGAAAACTGAGTTTCCTTGAGAGCTGCTTGGAAGCCTGATGGTGTGTGAAGTTAGTGAGCCAAATGGACTTGTTTTCCAAAAGAACCACTTGGCTGATTCTTCTTCAATATGCCCTTCACCAATATGCAGTGTTTCCTAGATTGAATTAGCTCTCACTCCAATATTTGCGCCTAGAGCCTTTGCCTTGAGGACTCTCTGAAAAGGGCTTTGGCGCTGAAGTTGTCTGTGAATGTGGAGTTGGTGGCATGTGAAACCCGCATGTGGAGCATTGGTTTGTGTGGGATGCTCTACCAGGTTCCTTCCTAGATAATGCACTCAAAGGGCATTAAGCATAGAGTGTGAAAACTGAGTTTCCTTGAGAGCTGCTTGGAAGCCTGATGGTGTGTGAAGTTAGTGAGCCAAATGGAGTTGTTTTCCTACAAGAACCACTTGGCTGATTCTTCTTCAATATGCCCTTCACCAATATGCAGTGTTTCCTTGATTGAATTAGCTCTCACACCAATATTTGCGCAAAGAGCCTTTGCATTGAGGACTCTCTGAAAACGGCTTTGGCGCTGAAGTTGTCTGTGAATGTGGAGTTGGTGGCATGTGAAACCCGCATGTGGAGCATTGGTTTGTGTGGGATGCTCTACCAGGTTCATTCCTAGATAATGCACTGAAAGGGCATTAAGCATAGAGTGTGAAAACTGAGTTTTCCTTGAGAGCTGCTTGGAAGCCTGATGGTGTGTGAAGTTAGTGAGCCAAATGGAGTTGTTTTCCAAAAGAACCACTCAGCTGATTCTTCTTCAATATGCCCTTCACCAATATGCAGTGTTTCCTTGATTGAATTAGCTCTCACACCAATATTTGCACATGCAGCCTTTGCATCGAGGGCTATCTGAAATGGCTTTGGCGCTGAAGTTGTCTGTGAATGTGGAGTTGGTGGCATGTGAAAAACGCATGTGGAGCATTGGTTTGTGTGGGATGCTCATCAAGATTCTGTTCAGGCCTAGACAGTCAAAGGGCATTAAGCACAGAGTTGAAAACTGGGTTTCCTTGAGAGCTGCTTGGAAGCTTGATGCTGTGTGAAGTTAGTGAGCAAAATGGAGTTGTTTTCCAAAAGAACCACTAGGCTGATTCTTCTTCAATATGCCCTTCACCAATATGCAGTGTTTCCTTGATTGAATTAGCTCTCACACCAATATTTGCACATAGAGCCTTTGCATTGAGGACTCTCTGAAAACGGCTTTGGCGCTGAAGTTGTCTGTGAATGTGGAGTTGGTGGCATGCGAAACCCGCATGTGGAGCATTGGTTCGTGTGGAATGCTCATCAAGCTTCTGTTCAGTCCTAGGCAGTCAAAGGGCATTAAGCACAGAGTGTGAAAACTGAGTTTCCTTGAGAGCTGCTTGGAAGAGTGATGGTGTGTGAAGTTAGTGAGCGAAATGAAGTTGTTTTCCAAAAGAACCACTTGCCTGATTCTTCTTCAATATGCCCTTCACCAATATGCAGTGTTTCCTTGATTGAATTAGCTCTCACTCCAATATTTGCGCATAGAGCCTTTGCCTTGAGGACTCTCTGAAAACGGCTTTGGCGCTGAAGTTGTCTGTGAATGTGGAGTTGGTGGCATGTGAAACCCGCATGTGGAGCATTGGTTTGTGTGGGATGCTCATCAAGCTTCTGTTCAGTCCTAGGCAGTCAAAGGGCATTAAGCACAGAGTGTGAAAACAGAGTTTCCTTGAGAGCTGCTTGGAAGCCTGATGGTGTGTGAAGTTAGTGAGCCAAATGGAGTTGTTTTCCTACAAGAACCACTTGTCTGATTCTTCTTCAATATGCCCTTCACCAATATGCATTGTTTCCTTGATTGAATTAGCTCGCATACCAATATTTGCGCATAGAGCCTTTGCATCGAGGGCTATCTGAAAACGGCTTTGGCGCTGAAGTTGTCTGTGAATGTGGAGTTGGTGGCATGTGAAAAACGCATGTTGAGCATTGGTTTGTGTGGGATGCTCATCAAGATTCTGTTCAGTCCTAGACACTCAACGGGCATTAAGCATAGAGTGTGAAAACTGAGTTTCCTTGAGAGCTGCTTGGAAGCCTGATGGTGTGTGAAGTTAGTGAGCCAAATGGACTTGTTTTCCAAAAGAACCACTTGGCTGATTCTTCTTCAATATGCCCTTCACCCATATGCAGTGTTTCCTTGATTGAATTAGCTCTCACTCCAATATTTGCGCATAGAGCCTTTGCATTGAGGACTCTCTGAAAAGGGCTTTGGCGCTGAAGTTGTCTGTGAATGTGGAGTTGGTGGCATGTGAAACCCGCATGTGGAGCATTGGTTTGTGTGGGATGCTCTACCATGTACCTTCCTAGATAATGCACTGAAAGGGCATTAAGCATAGAGTGTGAAAACTGAGTTTCCTTGAGAGCTGCTTGGAAGCCTGATGGTGTGTGAAGTTAGTGAGCCAAATGGAGTTGTTTTGCAAAAGAACCACTTGACTGATTCTTCTTCAATATGCCCTTCACCAATATGCAGTGTTTCTTAGATTGAATTAGCTCTCATACCAATATTTGCGCATAGAGCCTTTGCATTGAGGACTCTCTGATAACGGCTTTGGCGCTGAATTTGTCTGTGAATGTGGAGTTGGTGGCATGTGAAACCTGCATGTGGAGCATTGGTTTGTGTGGGATGCTCATCAAGCTTCCTTTCAGTCCTAGGCACTCAAAGGGCATTAAGCATAGAGTGTGAAAACTGAGTTTCCTTGAGAGCTGCTTGGAAGCCTGATGGTGTGTGAAGTTAGTGAGCCAAATGGAGTTGTTTTCCAAAAGAACCACTTGGCTGATTCTTCTTCAATATGCCCTTCACCAATATGCAGTGTTTCCTTGATTGAATTAGCTCGCACACCAATATTTGCGCCTAGAGCCTTTCCATCGAGGGCTATCTGAAAACGGCTTTGGCGCTGAAGTTGTCTGTGAATGTGGAGTTGGTGGCATGTGAAAAACGCATGTGGAGCATTGATTTGTGTGGGATGCTCATCAAGATTCTGTTCAGTCCTAGACACTCAACGGGCATTAAGCAAAGAGTGTGAAAACTGAGTTTCCTTGAGAGCTGCTTGGAAGCCTGATGGTGTGTGAAGTTAGTGAGCCAAATGGACTTGTTTTCCAAAAGAACCACTTGGCTGATTCTTCTTCAATATGCCCTTCACCAATATGCAGTGTTTCCTTGATTGAATTAGCTCTCACTCCAATATTTGCGCCTAGAGCCTTTGCCTTGAGGACTCTCTGAAAAGGGCTTTGGCGCTGAAGTTGTCTGTGAATGTGGAGTTGGTGGCATGTGAAACCCGCATGTGGAGCATTGGTTTGTGTGGGATGCTCTACCAGGTTCCTTCCTAGATAATGCACTCAAAGGGCATTAAGCATAGAGTGTGAAAACTGAGTTTCCTTGAGAGCTGCTTGGAAGCCTGATGGTGTGTGAAGTTAGTGAGCCAAATGGAGTTGTTTTCCTACAAGAACCACTTGGCTGATTCTTCTTCAATATGCCCTTCACCAATATGCAGTGTTTCCTTGATTGAATTAGCTCTCACACCAATATTTGCGCAAAGAGCCTTTGCATTGAGGACTCTCTGAAAACGGCTTTGGCGCTGAAGTTGTCTGTGAATGTGGAGTTGGTGGCATGTGAAACCCGCATGTGGAGCATTGGTTTGTGTGGGATGCTCTACCAGGTTCATTCCTAGATAATGCACTGAAAGGGCATTAAGCATAGAGTGTGAAAACTGAGTTTTCCTTGAGAGCTGCTTGGAAGCCTGATGGTGTGTGAAGTTAGTGAGCCAAATGGAGTTGTTTTCCAAAAGAACCACTTGGCTGATTCTTCTTCAA
The DNA here is from genome assembly GCF_030435755.1 of Ochotona princeps. Classification (NCBI taxonomy): domain Eukaryota; kingdom Metazoa; phylum Chordata; class Mammalia; order Lagomorpha; family Ochotonidae; genus Ochotona; species Ochotona princeps. Next base: position 70,092 of record NW_026696914.1, on the reverse strand, counting down.
TATGCCCTTCACCAATATGCAGTGTTTCCTTGATTGAATTAGCTCTCACACCAATATTTGCACATGCAGCCTTTGCATCGAGGGCTATCTGAAAATGGCTTTGGCGCTGAAGTTGTCTGTGAATGTGGAGTTGGTGGCATGTGAAAAACGCATGTGGAGCATTGGTTTGTGTGGGATGCTCATCAAGATTCTGTTCAGGCCTAGACAGTCAAAGGGCATTAAGCACAGAGTTGAAAACTGGGTTTCCTTGAGAGCTGCTTGGAAGCTTGATGCTGTGTGAAGTTAGTGAGCCAAATGGAGTTGTTTTCCAAAAGAACCACTAGGCTGATTCTTCTTCAATATGCCCTTCACCAATATGCAGTGTTTCCTTGATTGAATTAGCTCTCACACCAATATTTGCACATAGAGCCTTTGCATTGAGGACTCTCTGAAAACGGCTTTGGCGCTGAAGTTGTCTGTGAATGTGGAGTTGGTGGCATGCGAAACCCGCATGTGGAGCATTGGTTCGTGTGGAATGCTCATCAAGCTTCTGTTCAGTCCTAGGCAGTCAAAGGGCATTAAGCACAGAGTGTGAAAACTGAGTTTCCTTGAGAGCTGCTTGGAAGAGTGATGGTGTGTGAAGTTAGTGAGCGAAATGAAGTTGTTTTCCAAAAGAACCACTTGCCTGATTCTTCTTCAATATGCCCTTCACCAATATGCAGTGTTTCCTTGATTGAATTAGCTCTCACACCAATATTTGCGCATAGAGCCTTTGCCTTGAGGACTCTCTGAAAACGGCTTTGGCGCTGAAGTTGTCTGTGAATGTGGAGTTGGTGGCATGTGAAACCCGCATGTGGAGCATTGGTTTGTGTGGGATGCTCATCAAGCTTCTGTTCAGTCCTAGGCAGTCAAAGGGCATTAAGCACAGAGTGTGAAAACAGAGTTTCCTTGAGAGCTGCTTGGAAGCCTGATGGTGTGTGAAGTTAGTGAGCCAAATGGAGTTGTTTTCCTACAAGAACCACTTGTCTGATTCTTCTTCAATATGCCCTTCACCAATATGCATTGTTTCCTTGATTGAATTAGCTCGCATACCAATATTTGCGCATAGAGCCTTTGCATCGAGGGCTATCTGAAAACGGCTTTGGCGCTGAAGTTGTCTGTGAATGTGGAGTTGGTGGCATGTGAAAAACGCATGTGGAGCATTGGTTTGTGTGGGATGCTCATCAAGATTCTGTTCAGTCCTAGACACTCAACGGGCATTAAGCATAGAGTGTGAAAACTGAGTTTCCTTGAGAGCTGCTTGGAAGCCTGATGGTGTGTGAAGTTAGTGAGCCAAATGGACTTGTTTTCCAAAAGAACCACTTGGCTGATTCTTCTTCAATATGCCCTTCACCCATATGCAGTGTTTCCTTGATTGAATTAGCTCTCACTCCAATATTTGCGCATAGAGCCTTTGCATTGAGGACTCTCTGAAAAGGGCTTTGGCGCTGAAGTTGTCTGTGAATGTGGAGTTGGTGGCATGTGAAACCCGCATGTGGAGCATTGGTTTGTGTGGGATGCTCTACCATGTTCCTTCCTAGATAATGCACTGAAAGGGCATTAAGCATAGAGTGTGAAAACTGAGTTTCCTTGAGAGCTGCTTGGAAGCCTGATGGTGTGTGAAGTTAGTGAGCCAAATGGAGTTGTTTTGCAAAAGAACCACTTGACTGATTCTTCTTCAATATGCCCTTCACCAATATGCAGTGTTTCTTAGATTGAATTAGCTCTCATACCAATATTTGCGCATAGAGCCTTTGCATTGAGGACTCTCTGATAACGGCTTTGGCGCTGAATTTGTCTGTGAATGTGGAGTTGGTGGCATGTGAAACCTGCATGTGGAGCATTGGTTTGTGTGGGATGCTCATCAAGCTTCCTTTCAGTCCTAGGCACTCAAAGGGCATTAAGCATAGAGTGTGAAAAGTGAGTTTCCTTGAGAGCTGCTTGGAAGCCTGATGGTGTGTGAAGTTAGTGAGCCAAATGGAGTTGTTTTCCAAAAGAACCACTTGGCTGATTCTTCTTCAATATGCCCTTCACCAATATGCAGTGTTTCCTTGATTGAATTAGCTCGCACACCAATATTTGCGCCTAGAGCCTTTCCATCGAGGGCTATCTGAAAACGGCTTTGGCGCTGAAGTTGTCTGTGAATGTGGAGTTGGTGGCATGTGAAAAACGCATGTGGAGCATTGATTTGTGTGGGATGCTCATCAAGATTCTGTTCAGTCCTAGACACTCAACGGGCATTAAGCAAAGAGTGTGAAAACTGAGTTTCCTTGAGAGCTGCTTGGAAGCCTGATGGTGTGTGAAGTTAGTGAGCCAAATGGACTTGTTTTCCAAAAGAACCACTTGGCTGATTCTTCTTCAATATGCCCTTCACCAATATGCAGTGTTTCCTTGATTGAATTAGCTCTCACTCCAATATTTGCGCATAGAGCCTTTGCCTTGAGGACTCTCTGAAAAGGGCTTTGGCGCTGAAGTTGTCTGTGAATGTGGAGTTGGTGGCATGTGAAACCCGCATGTGGAGCATTGGTTTGTGTGGGATGCTCTACCAGGTTCCTTCCTAGATAATGCACTCAAAGGGCATGAAGCATAGAGTGTGAAAACTGAGTTTCCTTGAGAGCTGCTTGGAAGCCTGATGGTGTGTGAAGTTAGTGAGCCAAATGGAGTTGTTTTCCAAAAGAACCACTTGGCTGATTCTTCTTCAATATGCAATTCACCAATATGCAGTGTTTCCTTGATTGAATTAGCTCTCACACCAATATTTGCACATGCAGCCTTTGCATCGAGGGCTATCTGAAATGGCTTTGGCGCTGAAGTTGTCTGTGAATGTGGAGTTGGTGGCATGTGAAAAACGCATGTGGAGCATTGGTTTGTGTGGGATGCTCATCAAGATTCTGTTCAGGCCTAGACAGTCAAAGGGCATTAAGCACAGAGTTGAAAACTGGGTTTCCTTGAGAGCTGCTTGGAAGCTTGATGCTGTGTGAAGTTAGTGAGCCAAATGGAGTTGTTTTCCAAAAGAACCACTTGGCTGATTCTTCTTCAATATGCCCTTCACCATTATGCAGTGTTTCCTAGATTGAATTAGCTCTCACACCAATATTTGCACATAGAGCCTTTGCATTGAGGACTCTCTGAAAACGGCTTTGGCGCTGAAGTTGTCTGTGAATGTGGAGTTGGTGGCATGCGAAACCCGCATGTGGAGCATTGGTTCGTGTGGAATGCTCATCAAGCTTCTGTTCAGTCCTAGGCAGTCAAAGGGCATTAAGCACAGAGTGTGAAAACTGAGTTTCCTTGAGAGCTGCTTGGAAGCCTGATGGTGTGTGAAGTTAGTGAGCGAAATAGAGTTGTTTTCCAAAAGAACCACTTGGCTGATTCTTCTTCAATATGCCCTTCACCAATATGCAGTGTTTCCTTGATTGAATTAGCTCTCACACCAATATTTGCGTAAAGAGCCTTTGCATTGAGGACTCTCTGAAAACGGCTTTGGCGCTGAAGTTGTCTGTGAATGTGGAGTTGGTGGCATGTGAAACCCACATGTGGAGCATTGGTTTGTGTGGGATGCTCTACCAGGTTCATTCCTATTAATGCACTGAAAGGGCATTAAGCATAGAGTGTGAAAAGTGAGTTTCCTTGAGAGCTGCTTGGAAGCCTGATGGTGTGTGAAGTTAGTGAGCCAAATGGAGTTGTTTTCCAAAAGAACCACTTGGCTGATTCTTCTTCAATATGCCCTTCACCAATATGCAGTGTTTCCTTGATTGAATTAGCTCTCACTCCAATATTTGCGCATAGAGCCTTTGCCTTGAGGACTCTCTGAAAAGGGCTTTGGCGCTGAAGTTGTCTGTGAATGTGGAGTTGGTGGCATGTGAAACCCGCATGTGGAGCATTGGTTTGTGTGGGATGCTCTACATGAACCTTCCTAGATAATGCACTGAAAGGGCATTAAGCATTAGAGTGTGAAAACTGAGTTTCCTTGAGAGCTGCTTGGAAGCCTGATGGTGTGTGAAGTTAGTGAGCAAATGGAGTTGTTTTCACCTCCAAGAACCACTTGGCTGATTCTTCTTCAATATGCCCTTCACCAATATGCAGTGTTTCCTTGAATGAATTAGCTCTCACACAAATATTTGCGCAAAGAGCCTTTCCATTGAGGACTCTCTGAAACGGCTTGGCGCTGAAGTTGTCTGTGATGTGGAGTTGGTGGCATGTGAAACCCCCATGTGGAGCATTGGGTTTGTGTGGGATGCTCATCAAGATTCTGTTCAGTCCTAGACACTCAAGGGCATTAAGCACAGAGTGTGAAAATTGAGTTTCCTTGAGAGCTGCTTGTAAGCCTGATGGTGTGTGAAGTTGAGTGAGCCAAATGAGTTTGTTCTCCCACAAGAGCCACTCGGCTGATTCTTCTTCAATATGCCCCTTCACTACATGCAGTGTTCCTTGATTGAATTAGCTCTCACACCAATATTTGCGAATAGAGCCTTTGCATTGAGGACTCTCTGAAAACGGCTTTGGAGCTGAAGTTTTCTGTGAATGTGGAGTTGGTGGCATGTGAAACCCGCATGTGGAGCATTGGTTTGTGTGGAATGCGCTCACCAGGCTTCCTTTCAATGCTAAGCACTCAAAGGGCATTAAGCACAGAGTGTGAAAACTGAGTTTCCTTGAGAGCTGCTTGGAAGCCTGATGGTGTGTGAAGGTAGTGAGCCAAATGGAGTTGTTCTCCCACAAGAACCACTCGGCTGATTCTTCTTCAATATGCCCTTCACCAACATGCAGTGTTTCCTTGATTGAATTAGCTCTCACACCAATATTTGCGCATAGAGCCTTTGCATCGAGGACTCTCTGAAAACGACTTTGGTGTTGAAGTTGTCTGTGAATGTGGAGTTGGTGGCATGTGAAACCCGCATGTGGAGCATTGGTTTGCGTGGGATGCTCACCAGGCTCCTTTCAGTCCTAGGCACTCAAAGTGCATGAGCATAGAGTGTGAAAACTGAGTTTCCTTGAGAGCTGCTTGGAAGCCTGATGGTGTGTGAAGTTAGTGAGCCAAATGGAGTTGTTCTCCCACAAGAACCACTCGGCTGATTCTGCTTCAATATGCCCTTCACCAACATGCAGTGTTTCTTTAATAGAATTAGCTCTCACACCAATATTTGCGCCTAGAGCCTTTGCATTGAGGACTCTCTGATAACGACTTTGGTGCTGAAGTTGTCTGTGAATGTGGAGTTGGTGGCATGTGAAACCCGCATGTGGAGCATTGGTTTGTGTGGGATGCTCTACCAGGTTCATTCCTAGATAATGCACTGAAAGGGCATGAAGCATAGAGTGTGAAAACTGAGTTTCCTTGAGAGCTGCTTGGAAGCCTGATGGTGTGTGAAGTTAGTGAGCCAAATGGAGTTGTTTTCCAAAAGAACCACTTGGCTGATTCTTCTTCAATATGCCCTTCACCAATATGCAGTGTTTCCTTGATTGAATTAGCTCTCACACCAACATGTGTGTCTAGAGCCTTTGCATTGAGGGCTATCTGAAAACGGCTTTGGCGCTGAAGTTGTCTGTGAATGTGGAGTTGGTGGCATGTGAAACCCGCATGTGGAGCATTGGTTTGTGTGGGATGCTTATCAAGCTTCCTTTCAGTCCTAGACACTCAAAGGGCGTTAAGCATATAGTGTGAAAACTGAGTTTCCTTGAGAGCTGCTTGGAAGCCTGATGGTGTGTGAAGTTAGTGAAGCAAATGGAGTTTTTCTCCCACAAGAACCACTTGGCTGATTCTTCTTCAATATGCCCTTCACCCATATGCAGTGTTTCCTTGATTGAATTAGCTCTCACACCAAAATTTGCGCCAGAGCTTTTGCATTGAGAGCTATCTGAAAACGGCTTTGGCGCTGAAGTTGTCTGTGAATGTGGAGTTGGTGGCATGTGAAACCCGCATGTGGAGCATTGGTTTGTGTGGGATGCTCATCAAGCTTCGGTTCAGTCCTAGACACTCAAAGGGCGTTAAGCATAGAGTGTGAAAACTGAGTTTCCTTGAGAGCTGCTTGGAAGCCTGATGGTGTGTGAAGTTAGTGAGCCAAATGGAGTTGTTCTCCCACAAGAACCACTCGGCTGATTCTTCTTCAATATGCCCTTCACCAACATGCAGTGTTTCCTTGATTGAATTAGCTCTCACACCAATATTTGCGCCTAGATCCTTTGCATTGAACTCTCTGAAAACGGCTTTGGCGATGACGTTGTCTGTGAATGTGGAGTTGGTGGCATGTGAAAGCCGCATGTGGAGCATTGGTTTGCGTGAGATGCTCACCAAGCTTCCTTTTAGTGCAAGGCACTCAAAGGGCATTAAGCATAGAGTGTGAAAACTGAGTTTCCTTGAGAGCTGCTTGGAAGCCTGATGGTGTGTGACGTTAATGAGCCAAATGGAGTTGTTTTCCAAAAGAACCACTTGGCTGATTCTTCTTCAATATGCCCTTCACCAATATGCAGTGTTTCTTTGATTGAATTAGCTCTCACACCAATATTTGCGCCTAAGCCTTTGCATTGAGGGGTATCAGAGAACGGCTTTGGTGCTGAAGATGTCTGTGAATGTGGAGTTGGTGGCATGTGAAACCCGCATGTGGAGCATTGGTTTGTGTGGGATGTTCTACCAGGTTCATTCCTAGATAATGCACTGAAAGGGCATGAAGCATAGAGTGTGAAAACTGAGTTTCCTTGAGAGCTGCTTGGAAGCCTGATGGTGTGTGAAGTTAGTGAGCCAAATGGAGTTGTTCTCCAAAAGAACCACTCGGCTGATTCTTCTTCAATATGCCCTTCACCAACATGCAGTGTTTCCTTGATTGAATTAGCTCTCACACCATTGTTTGCGCATAGAGCCTTTGCATCGAGGACTCTCTGAAAATGGCTTTGGAGCTGAAATTGTCTGTGCATGTGGAGTTGATGTCATGTGAAACCCGCATGTGGAGCATTGGTTTGTGTGGGATGCTCATCAAGCTTCGGTTCAGTCCTAGACACTCAAAGGCGTTAAGCAAGAGTGTGAAAACTGAGTTTCCTTGAGAGCTGCTTGGAAGCCTGATGGTGTGTGAAGTTAGTGAGCCAAATGGAGTTGTTCTAGCACAAGAACCACTTGGCTGATTCTTCTTCAATATGCCCTTCACCAATATGCAGTGTTTCCTTGATTGAATTAGCTCTCACACCAAAATTTGCGCATAGAGCCTTTGCATTGAGGGCTATCTGAAAACGGCTTTGGCGCTGAAGTTGTCTGTGAAAGTGGAGTTGGTGGCATGTGAAACCCGCATGTGGAGCATTGGTTTGTGTGGGATGCTCATCAAGCTTCGGTTCATTCCTAAACACTCAAAGGGTGTTAAGCCTAGAGTGTGAAAACTGAGTTTCCTTGAGAGCTGCTTGGAAGCCTGATGGTGTGTGAAGTTAGTGAGCCAAATGGAGTTGTTCTCCCACAAGAACCACTCGGCTGATTCTTCTTCAATATGCCCTTCACCAACATGCAGTGTTTCCTTGATTGAATTAGCTCTCACACCAATATTTGCTCCTAGATCCTTTGCATTGAACTCTCTGAAAACGGCTTTGGCGATGACGTTGTCTGTGAGTGTGGAGTGGGTGGCATGTGAAAGCCGCATGTGAAGCATTGGTTTGCGTGGGATGCTCACAAAGCTTCATTTCAGTCCTAGACACTCAAAGGGCAAGAAGCATAGAGTGTGAAAACTGAGTTTCCTTGAGAGCTGCTTGGAAGCCTGATGGTGTGTGAAGTTAGTGAGCCAAATGGAGTTGTTCTCCCACAAGAACCACTTGGCTGATTCTTCTTCAATATGCCCTTCACCAACATGCAGTGTTTCCTTGATTGAATTACCTCTCACACAAATATTTGTGTCTAGAACCTTTGCATTGAGGCGTATCTGAAAACGACTTTGGCACTGAAGTTGTCTGTGAATGTGGAGTTGGTGGCATGTGAAACCCGCATGTGGAGCATTGGTTTGTGTGGGATGCTCTACCAGGTTCATTCCTAGATAATGCACTGGAAGGGCATTAAGCATAGAGTGTGAAAACTGAGTTTCCTAGAGAGCTGCTTGGAAGCCTGATGGTGTGTGAAGTTAGTGAGCCAAATGGAGTTGTTCTCCCACAAGAACCACTTGGCTGATTCTTCTTCAATATGCCCTTCACCAATATGCAGTGTTTCCTTGATTGAATTAGCTCTCACACCAAAATTTGCGCCTAGAGCCTTTCCATTGAGGGCTATCTGAAAACGGCTTTGGCGCTGAAGTTGTCTGTGAATGTGGAGTTGGTGGCATGTGAAACCCGCATGTGGAGCATTGGTTTTTCTGGGATGCTCATCAAACTTCGGTTGAGTCCTAGACACTCAAAGGGCGTTAAGCATAGAGTGTGAAAACTGAGTTTCCTTGAGAGCTGCTTGGAAGCCTGATGGTGTGTGAAGTTAGTGAGCCAAATGGAGTTGTTCTCCCACAAGAACCACTCGGCTGATTCTTCTTCAATATGCCCTTCACCAACATGCAGTGTTTCCTTGATTGAATTAGCTCTCACTCCAATATTTGCTCCTAGATCCTTTGCATTGAGGACTCTCTGAAAACGGCTTTGGTGATGAAGTTGTCTGTGAATGTGGAGTTGGTGGCATGTGAAAGCCGCATGTGGAGCATTGGTTTTCGTGGGATGCTCACAAAGCTTCCTTTCAGTCCTAGGCACTCAAAGGGCATGAAGCATAGAGTGTGAAAACTGAGTTTCCTTGAGAGCTGCTTGGAAGCCTGATGGTGTGTGAAGTTAGTGAGCCAAATGGAGTTGTTCTCCCACAAGAACCACTCGGCTGATTCTTCTTCAATATGCCCTTCACCAACATGCAGTGTTTCTTTGATAGAATTAATTCTCACACCAATATTTGCGCCTAGAGCCTTTGCATTGAGGGCTATCTGAAAACGGCTTTGGTGCTGAAGATGTCTGTGAATGTGGAGTTGGTGGCATGTGAAACCCGCATGTGGAGCATTGGTTTGTGTTTGATGCTCTACCAGGTTCATTCCTAGATAATGCACAGAAAGGGCCTTAAGCATAGAGTGTGAAAACTGAGTTTCCTTGAGAGCTGCTTGGAAGCCTGATGGTGTGTGAAGTCAGTGAGCCAAATGGAGTTGTTCTCCCACAAGAACCACTTGGCTGATTCTTCTTCAATATGCCCTTCACCAGTCTGCAGTGTTTCCTTGATTGAATTAGCTCTCACACCAAAATTTGCGCCTAGAGCCTTTCCATTGAGGGATATCTGAAAACGGCTTTGGCGCTGAAGTTGTCTGTGAATGTGGAGTTGGTGGCATGTGAAACCCGCATGTGGAGCATTGGATTTTCTGGGATGCTCATCAAACCTCGGTTGAGTCCTAGACACTCAAAGGGCGTTAAGCATAGAGTGTGAAAACTGAGTTTCCTTGAGAGCTGCTTGGAAGCCTGCTGGTGTGTGAAGTTAGTGAGCCAAATGGAGTTGTTCTCCCACAAGAACCACTCGGCTGATTCTTCTTCAATATGCCCTTCACCAACATGCAGTGTTTCCTTGATTGAATTAGCTCTCACTATAATATTTGCTCCTAGATCCTTTGCATTGAACTCTCTGAAAACGGCTTTGGCGCTGAAGTTGTCTGTGAATGTGGAGTTGGTGGCATGTGAAACTCACATGTGGAGCATTGGTTTGTGTCGGATGCCCTCACCAGGCTTCATTTCAGTCCTAGGCACTCAAAGGGCATTAAGCATAGAGTGTGAAAACTGAGTTTCCTTGAGAGCTGCTTGGAAGCCTGATGGTGTGTGAAGTTAGTGAGCCAAATGGAGTTGTTCTCCCACAAGAACCACTCGGCTGATTCTTCTTCAATATGCCCTTCACCAACATGCAGTGTTTCCTTGATTGAATTAGCTCTCACACCAATATTTGCTCCTAGATCCTTTGCATTGAACTCTCTGAAAATGGCTTTGACGATGACGTTGTCTGTGAATGTGGAGTTGGTGGCATGTGAAAGCCGCATGTGGAGCATTGGTTTGTGTGGGATGCTCACAAAGCTTCCTTTCAGTCCTAGACACTCAAAGGGCAAGAAGCATAGAGTGTGAAAACTGAGTTTCCTTGAGAGCTGCTTGGAAGCCTGATGGTGTGTGAAGTTAGTGAGCCAAATGGAGTTGTTCTCCCACAAGAACCACTTGGCTGATTCTTCTTCAATATGCCCTTCACCAACATGCAGTGTTTCCTTGATTGAATTAGCTCTCACACCAATATTTGCGCCTAGAGCCTTTGCCTTGAGAACTCTCTGAAAACGGCTTTGGCCCTGAAGTTGTCTGTGAATGTGGAGTTGGTGGCATGTGAAACTCACATGTGGAGCATTGGTTTGTGTCGGATGCCCTCACCAGGCTTCCTTTCAGTGCTAGGCACTCAAAGGGCATTAAGCATAGAGTGTGAAAACTGAGTTTCCTTGAGAGCTGCTTGGAAGCCTGATGGTGTGTGAAGTTAGTCAGCCAAATGGAGTTTTTCTCCCACAAGAACCACTCGGCTGATTCTTCTTCAATATGCCCTTCACCAACATGCAGTGTTTCCTTGATTGAATAAGCTCTCACACCATTATGGCGCCTAGAGCCTTTGCATCGAGAACTCTCTGAAAACGGCTTTGGCGCTTAGGTTGTCTGTGAATGTGGAGTTGGTGGCATGTGAAACCCACATGTGGAGCATTGGTTTGCGTGGGATGCTCACCAGGCTCCTTTCAGTGCTAGGCACTCAAAGGGCATGAAGCATATAGTGTGAAAACTGAGTTTCCTTGAGAGCTGCTTGGAAGCCTGATGGTGTGTGAAGTTAGTGAGCCAAATGGAGTTGTTCTCCCACAAGAACCACTCGGCTGATTCTTCTTCACTATGCCCTTCACCAACATGCAGTGTTTCTTTGATTGAATTAGCTCTCACACCAATATTTGCGCCTAAGCCTTTGCATTGAGGGGTATCAGAGAACGGCTTTGGTGCTGAAGATGTCTGTGAATGTGGAGTTGGTGGCATGTGAAACCCGCATGTGGAGCATTGGTTTGTGTGGGATGTTCTACCAGCTTCATTCCTAGATAATGCACTGAAAGGGCATGAAGCATAGAGTGTGAAAACTGAGTTTCCTTGAGAGCTGCTTGGAAGCCTGATGGTGTGTGAAGTTAGTGAGCCAAATGGAGTTGTTCTCCAAAAGAACCACTCGGCTGATTCTTCTTCAATATGCCCTTCACCAACATGCAGTGTTTCCTTGATTGAATTAGCTCTCACACCATTGTTTGCGCTTAGAGCCTTTGCATCGAGGACTCTCTGAAAATGGCTTTGGAGCTGAAATTGTCTGTGCATGTGGAGTTGATGTCATGTGAAACCCGCATGTGGAGCATTGGTTTGTGTGGGATGCTCATCAAGCTTCGGTTCAGTCCTAGACACTCAAAGGCGTTAAGCATAGAGTGTGAAAACTGAGATTCCTTGAGAGCTGCTTGGAAGCCTGATGGTGTGTGAAGTTAGTGAGCCAAATGGACTTGTTATCCAAAAGAACCACTTGGCTGATTCTTCTTCAATATGCCCTTCACCAATATGCAGTGTTTCCTTGATTGAATTAGCTCTCACACCAAAATTTGCGCATAGAGCCTTTGCATTGAGGGCTATCTGAAAACGGCTTTGGCGCTGAAGTTGTCTGTGAAAGTGGAGTTGGTGGCATGTGAAACCCGCATGTGGAGCATTGGTTTGTGTGGGATGCTCATCAAGCTTCGGTTCATTCCTAAACACTCAAAGGGTGTTAAGCCTAGAGTGTGAAAACTGAGTTTCCTTGAGAGCTGCTTGGAAGCCTGATGGTGTGTGAAGTTAGTGAGCCAAATGGAGTTGTTCTCCCACAAGAACCACTCGGCTGATTCTTCTTCAATATGCCCTTCACCAACATGCAGTGTTTCCTTGATTGAATTAGCTCTCACACCAATATTTGCTCCTAGATCCTTTGCATTGAACTCTCTGAAAACGGCTTTGGCGATGACGTTGTCTGTGAGTGTGGAGTGGGTGGCATGTGAAAGCCGCATGTGAAGCATTGGTTTGCGTGGGATGCTCACAAAGCTTCCTTTCAGTCCTAGACACTCAAAGGGCAAGAAGCATAGAGTGTGAAAACTGAGTTTCCTTGAGAGCTGCTTGGAAGCCTGATGGTGTGTGAAGTTAGTGAGCCAAATGGAGTTGTTCTCCCACAAGAACCACTTGGCTGATTCTTCTTCAATATGCCCTTCACCAACATGCAGTGTTTCCTTGATTGAATTACCTCTCACACAAATATTTGTGTCTAGAACCTTTGCATTGAGGCGTATCTGAAAACGACTTTGGCACTGAAGTTGTCTGTGAATGTGGAGTTGGTGGCATGTGAAACCCGCATGTGGAGCATTGGTTTGTGTGGGATGCTCTACCAGGTTCATTCCTAGATAATGCACTGGAAGGGCATTAAGCATAGAGTGTGAAAACTGAGTTTCCTAGAGAGCTGCTTGGAAGCCTGATGGTGTGTGAAGTTAGTGAGCCAAATGGAGTTGTTCTCCCACAAGAACCACTTGGCTGATTCTTCTTCAATATGCCCTTCACCAATATGCAGTGTTTCCTTGATTGAATTAGCTCTCACACCAAAATTTGCGCCTAGAGCCTTTCCATTGAGGGCTATCTGAAAACGGCTTTGGCGCTGAAGTTGTCTGTGAATGTGGAGTTGGTGGCATGTGAAACCCGCATGTGGAGCATTGGTTTTTCTGGGATGCTCATCAAACTTCGGTTGAGTCCTAGACACTCAAAGGGCGTTAAGCATAGAGTGTGAAAACTGAGTTTCCTTGAGAGCTGCTTGGAAGCCTGCTGGTGTGTGAAGTTAGTGAGCCAAATGGAGTTGTTCTCCCACAAGAACCACTCGGCTGATTCTTCTTCAATATGCCCTTCACCAACATGCAGTGTTTCCTTGATTGAATTAGCTCTCACTCCAATATTTGCTCCTAGATCCTTTGCATTGAGGACTCTCTGAAAACGGCTTTGGTGATGAAGTTGTCTGTGAATGTGGAGTTGGTGGCATGTGAAAGCCGCATGTGGAGCATTGGTTTTCGTGGGATGCTCACAAAGCTTCCTTTCAGTCCTAGGCACTCAAAGGGCATGAAGCATAGAGTGTGAAAACTGAGTTTCCTTGAGAGCTGCTTGGAAGCCTGATGGTGTGTGAAGTTAGTGAGCCAAATGGAGTTGTTCTCCCACAAGAACCACTCGGCTGATTCTTCTTCAATATGCCCTTCACCAACATGCAGTGTTTCTTTGATAGAATTAATTCTCACACCAATATTTGCGCCTAGAGCCTTTGCATTGAGGGCTATCTGAAAACGGCTTTGGTGCTGAAGATGTCTGTGAATGTGGAGTTGGTGGCATGTGAAACCCGCATGTGGAGCATTGGTTTGTGTTTGATGCTCTACCAGGTTCATTCCTAGATAATGCACTGAAAGGGCCTTAAGCATAGAGTGTGAAAACTGAGTTTCCTTGAGAGCTGCTTGGAAGCCTGATGGTGTGTGAAGTCAGTGAGCCAAATGGAGTTGTTCTCCCACAAGAACCACTTGGCTGATTCTTCTTCAATATGCCCTTCACCAGTCTGCAGTGTTTCCTTGATTGAATTAGCTCTCACACCAAAATTTGCGCCTAGAGCCTTTCCATTGAGGGATATCTGAAAACGGCTTTGGCGCTGAAGTTGTCTGTGAATGTGGAGTTGGTGGCATGTGAAACCCGCATGTGGAGCATTGGATTTTCTGGGATGCTCATCAAACCTCGGTTGAGTCCTAGACACTCAAAGGGCGTTAAGCATAGAGTGTGAAAACTGAGTTTCCTTGAGAGCTGCTTGGAAGCCTGCTGGTGTGTGAAGTTAGTGAGCCAAATGGAGTTGTTCTCCCACAAGAACCACTCGGCTGATTCTTCTTCAATATGCCCTTCACCAACATGCAGTGTTTCCTTGATTGAATTAGCTCTCACTATAATATTTGCTTCTAGATCCTTTGCATTGAACTCTCTGAAAACGGCTTTGGCGCTGAAGTTGTCTGTGAATGTGGAGTTGGTGGCATGTGAAACCCGCATGTGGAGCATTGGTTTGTGTCGGATGCCCTCACCAGGCTTCATTTCAGTCCTAGGCACTCAAAGGGCATTAAGCATAGAGTGTGAAAACTGAGTTTCCTTGAGAGCTGCTTGGAAGCCTGATGGTGTGTGAAGTTAGTGAGCCAAATGGAGTTGTTCTCCCACAAGAACCACTCGGCTGATTCTTCTTCAATATGCCCTTCACCAACATGCAGTGTTTCCTTGATTGAATTAGCTCTCACACCAATATTTGCTCCTAGATCCTTTGCATTGAACTCTCTGAAAATGGCTTTGACGATGACGTTGTCTGTGAATGTTTAGTTGGTGGCATGTGAAAGCCGCATGTGGAGCATTGGTTTGTGTGGGATGCTCACAAAGCTTCCTTTCAGTCCTAGGCTCTCAAAGGGCATTAAGCATAGAGTGTGAAAACTGAGTTTCCTTGAGAGCTGCTTGGAAGCCTGATGGTGTGTGAAGTTGGTGAGCCAAATGGAGTTGTTCTCCCACAAGAACTACTCGGCTGATTCTTCTTCAATATGCCCTTCACCAACATGCAGTGTTTCCTTGATTGAATTAGCTCTCACACCAATATTTGCGCATAGAGCCTTTGCATTGCGGACTCTCTGAAAACGGCTTTGGCGCTGAAGTTGTCTGTGAATGTGGAGTTGGTGGCATGTGAAACCCGCATGTGGAGCATTGGTTTGTGTGGGATGCTCATCAAGCTTCGGTTCAGTCCTGGGCACTCAAAGGGCGTTAAGCATAGAGTGTGAAAACTGAGTTTCCTTGAGAGCTGCTTGGAAGCCTGATGGTGTGTGAAGTTAGTGAGCCAAATGGAGTTGTTCTCCCACAAGAACCACTCGGCTGATTCTTCTTCAATATGCCCTTCACCAACATGCAGTGTTTCTTTGATAGAATTAATTCTCACACCAATATTTGCGCATAGAGCCTTTGCATTGAGGGCTATCTGAAAACGGCTTTGGTGCTGAAGATGTCTGTGAATGTGGAGTTGGTGGCATGTGAAACCCGCATGTGGAGCATTGGTTTGTGTGGGATGCTCTTCCAGGTTCATTCCTAGATAATGCACTCAAAGGGCATTAAGCATAGAGTGTGAAAACTGAGTTTCCTTGAGAGCTGCTTGGAAGCCTGATGGTGTGTGAAGTTAGTGAGCCAAATGGAGTTGTTTTCCAAAAGAACCACTTGGTTGATTCTTCTTCAATATGCCCTTCACCAATATGCAGTGTTTCCTTGATTGAATTAGCTCTCACACCAACATGTGTGTCTAGAGCCTTTGCATTGAGGACTCTCTGAAAACGGCTTTGGAGCTGAAATTGTCTGTGAATGTGGAGTTGGTGGCATGTGAAAAACGCATGTGGAGCATTGGTTTGTGTGGGATGCTCTACCTGGTTCATTCCTAGATAATGCACTCAAAGGGCATTAAGCATAGAGTGTGAAAACTGAGTTTCCTTGAGAGCTGCTTCGAAGCCTAATGGTGTGTGAAGTTAGTCAGCCAAATGGAGTTGTTCTCCCACAAGAACCACTCGGCTGATTCTTCTTCAATATGCCCTTCACCAACATGCAGTGTTTCTTTGATTGAATTAGCTCTCACACCAATATTTGCGCATAGAGCCTTTGCATTGAGGGCTATCTGAAAACGGCTTTGGTGCTGAAGATGTCTGTGAATGTGGATTTGGTGGCATGTGAAACCCGCATGTGGAGCATTGGTTTGTGTGGGATGCTCATCAAGCTTCTGTCCAGTCCTAGGCACTCAAAGGGCATTAAGCATGGAGTGTGAAAACTGAGTTTCCTTGAGAGCTGCTTGGAAGCCTGATGGTGTGTGAAGTTAGTGAGCCAAATGGAGTTGATCTCCAACAAGAACCACTCGGCTGATTCTTCTTCAATATGCCCTTCACCAACATGCAGTGTTTCCTTGATTGAATTAGCTCTCACAACAATAGTTGCGTCTAGAGCCTTTGCATGGAGGACTCTCTGAAAACTGCTTTGGTGCTGAAATTGTCTGTGAATGTGGAGTTGGTGGCATGTGAAAGCCACATGTGGAGCATTGGTTTGCGTGGGATGCTCACAAAGCTTCCTTTCATTCCTTGGCACTCAAAGGGCATGAAGCATAGAGTGTGAAAACTGAGTTTCCTTGAGAGCTGCTTGGAAGCCTGATGGTGTGTGAAGTTAGTGAGCCAAATGGAGTTGTTCTCCCACAAGAACCACTCGGCTGATTCTTCTTCAATATGCCCTTCACCAACATGCAGTGTTTCCTTGATTGAATTAGCTCTCACACCAATATTTGTGTCTGGAGCCTTTGCATTGATGACTCTCTGAAAACGGCTTTGGCGCTGAAGTTTTCTGTGAATGTGGAGTTGGTGGCATGTGAAACCCGCATGTGGAGCATTGGTTTGTGTGGGATGCTCATCAAGCTTCCTTTCAGTCCTAGGCACTTAAAGGGCATGAAGCATAGAGTGTGAAAACTGAGTTTCCTTGAGAGCTGCTTGGAAGCCTGATGGTGTGTGAAGTTAGTGAGCCAAATGGAGTTGTTTTCCAAAAGAACCTCTTGGCTGATTCTTCTTCAATATGCCCTTCACCAACATGCAGTGTTTCCTTGATTGATTTAGCTCTCACACCAATATTTGCGCATAGAGCCTTTGCATTGAGGGCTATCTGAAAACGGCTTTGGCGCTGAAGTTGTCTGTGAATGTGGAGTTGGTGGCATGTGAAACCCGCATGTGGAGCATTGGTTTGTGTGGGATGCTCATCAAGCTTCGGTTCAGTCCTAGACACTCAAAGGGCATGAAGCATAGAGTGTGAAAACTCAGTTTCCTTGAGAGCTGCTCGGAAGCCTGATGGTGTGTGAAGTTAGTGAGCCAAATGGAGTTGTTCTCCCACAAGAACCACTCGGCTGATTCTTCTTCAATATGCCCTTCACCAACATGCAGTGTTTCCTTGATTGAATTAGCTCTCACACAATTATTGCGCCTAGAGCCTTTGCATTGAGGACTCTCTGAAAAAGACTTTGGTGCTGAAGTTGTCTGTGAATGTGGAGTTGGTGGCATGTGAAAGCCACATGTGGAGCATTGGTTTGTGTGGGATGCTCACCAGGCTCCTTTCAGTGCTAGGCACTCAAAGGGCATGAGGATAGAGTGTGAAAACTGAGTTTCCTTGAGAGCTGCTTGGAAGCCTGATTGTGTGTGAAGTTAGTGAGCCAAATGGAGTTTTTCTCCCACAAGAACCACTCGGCTGATTCTTCTTCAATATGCCCTTCACCAACATGCAGTGTTTCCTTGATTGAATTAGCTCTCACACAAATTTTTGCGTCTCGAAGCTTTGCATTGAGGGCTATCTGAAAACGACTTTGGTGCTGAAGTTGTCTGTGAATGTGGAGTTGGTGGCATGTGAAACCCGCATGTGGAGCCTTGGTTTGTGTGGGATGCGCTCACCAGGCTTCCTTTCTGTACTAGGCACTCAAAGAGCATTAAGCATAGAGTGTGAAAACTGAGTTTCCTTGAGAGCTGCTTGGAAGCCTGATTGTGTGTGAAGTTAGTGAGCCAAATGGAGTTTTTCTCCCACAAGAACCACTCGGCTGATTCTTCTTCAATATGCCCTTCACCAACATGCAGTGTTTCCTTGATTGAATTAGCTCTCACACCATTATTGCGCATAGAGCCTTTGCATCGAGGACTCTCTGAAAAAGACTTTGGTGCTGAAGTTGTCTGTGAATGTGGAGTTGGTGGCATGTGAAACCCACATGTGGAGCATTGGTTTGCGTGGGATGCTCACCAGGCTCCTTTCAGTGCTAGGCACTCAAAGGGCATGAGCATAGAGTGTGATAAATGAGTTTCCTTGAGAGCTGCTTGGAAGCCTGATGGTGTGTGAAGTTAGTCAGCCAAATGGAGTTGTTCTCCCACAAGAACCACTCGGCTGATTCTTCTTCAATATGCCCTTCACCAACATGCAGTGTTTCCTTGATTGAATTAGCTCTCACACCAATATTTGTGTCTGGAGCCTTTGCATTGATGACTCTCTGAAAACGGCTTTGGCGCTGAAGTTGTCTGTGAATGTGGAGTTGGTGGCATGTGAAACCCGCATGTGGAGCATTGGTTTGTGTGGGATGCTCATCAAGCTTCCTTTCAGTCCTAGGCACTTAAAGGGCATGAAGCATAGAGTGTGAAAACTGAGTTTCCTTGAGAGCTGCTTGGAAGCCTGATGGTGTGTGAAGTTAGTGAGCCAAATGGAGTTGTTTTCCAAAAGAACCACTTGGCCGATTCTTCTTCAATATGCCCTTCACCAACATGCAGTGTTTCCTTGATTGATTTAGCTCTCACACCAATATTTGCGCCTAGAGCCTTTGCATTGAGGGCTATCTGAAAACGGCTTTGGCGCTGAAGTTGTCTGTGAATGTGGAGTTGGTGGCATGTGAAACCCGCATGTGGAGCATTGGTTTGTGTGGGATGCTCATCAAGCTTCGGTTCAGTCCTAGACACTCAAAGGGCATGAAGCATAGAGTGTGAAAACTGAGTTTCCTTGAGAGCTGCTTGGAAGCCTGATGGTGTGTGAAGTTAGTGAGCCAAATGGAGTTGTTCTCCCACAAGAACCACTCGGCTGATTCTTCTTCAATATGCCCTTCACCAACATGCAGTGTTTCTTTGATTGAATTAGCTCTCACACAATTATTGCGCCTAGAGCCTTTGCATTGAGGACTCTCTGAAAAAGACTTTGGTGCTGAAGTTGTCTGTGAATGTGGAGTTGGTGGCATGTGAAACCCACATGTGGAGCATTGGTTTGTGTGGGATGCTCACCAGGCTCCTTTCAGTGCTAGGCACTCAAAGGGCATGAGGATAGAGTGTGAAAACTGAGTTTCCTTGAGAGCTGCTTGGAAGCCTGATTGTGTGTGAAGTTAGTGAGCCAAATGGAGTTTTTCTCCCACAAGAACCACTCGGCTGATTCTTCTTCAATATGCCCTTCACCAACATGCAGTGTTTCCTTGATTGAATTAGCTCTCACACAAATTTTTGCGTCTCGAAGCTTTGCATTGAGGGCTATCTGAAAACGACTTTGGTGCTGAAGTTGTCTGTGAATGTGGAGTTGGTGGCATGTGAAACCCGCATGTGGAGCCTTGGTTTGTGTGGGATGCGCTCACCAGGCTTCCTTTCTGTACTAGGCACTCAAAGAGCATTAAGCATAGAGTGTGAAAACTGAGTTTCCTTGAGAGCTGCTTGGAAGCCTGATTGTGTGTGAAGTTAGTGAGCCAAATGGAGTTTTTCTCCCACAAGAACCACTCGGCTGATTCTTCTTCAATATGCCCTTCACCAACATGCAGTGTTTCCTTGATTGAATTAGCTCTCACACCATTATTGCGCATAGAGCCTTTGCATCGAGGACTCTCTGAAAAAGACTTTGGTGCTGAAGTTGTCTGTGAATGTGGAGTTGGTGGCATGTGAAACCCACATGAGGAGCATTGGTTTGCGTGGGATGCTCACCAGGCTCCTTTCAGTGCTAGGCACTCAAAGGGCATGAGCATAGAGTGTGATAAATGAGTTTCCTTGAGAGCTGCTTGGAAGCCTGATGGTGTGTGAAGTTAGTCAGCCAAATGGAGTTGTTCTCCCACAAGAACCACTCGGCTGATTCTTCTTCAATATGCCCTTCACCAACATGCAGTGTTTCCTTGATTGAATTAGCTCTCACACCAATATTTGTGTCTGGAGCCTTTGCATTGATGACTCTCTGAAAACGGCTTTGGCGCTGAAGTTTTCTGTGAATGTGGAGTTGGTGGCATGTGAAACCCGCATGTGGAGCATTGGTTTGTGTGGGATGCTCATCAAGCTTCCTTTCAGTCCTAGGCACTTAAAGGGCATTAAGCATAGAGTGTGAAAACTGAGTTTCCTTGAGAGCTGCTTGGAAGCCTGATGGTGTGTGAAGTTAGTGAGCCAAATGGAGTTGTTCTCCCACAAGAACCACTCGGCTGATTCTTCTTCAATATGCCCTTCACCAACATGCAGTGTTTCCTTGCTTGAATTAGCTCTCACCAAATTTTTGCGTCTCGAAGCTTTGCATTGAGGGCTATCTGAAAACGACTTTGGTGCTGAAGTTGTCTGTGAATGTGGAGTTGGTGGCATGTGAAACCCGCATGTGGAGCCTTGGTTTGTGTGGGATGCGCTCACCAGGCTTCCTTTCTATACTAGGCACTCAAAGAGCATTAAGCATAGAGTGTGAAAACTGAGTTTCCTTGAGAGCTGCTTGGAAGCCTGATTGTGTGTGAAGTTAGTGAGCCAAATGGAGTTTTTCTCCCACAAGAACCACTCGGCTGATTCTTCTTCAATATGCCCTTCACCAACATGCAGTGTTTCCTTGATTGAATTAGCTCTCACACCATTATTGCGCATAGAGCCTTTGCATCGAGGACTCTCTGAAAAAGACTTTGGTGCTGAAGTTGTCTGTGAATGTGGAGTTGGTGGCATGTGAAACCCACATGTGGAGCATTGGTTTGCGTGGGATGCTCACCAGGCTCCTTTCAGTGCTAGGCACTCAAAGGGCATGAGCATAGAGTGTGATAACTGAGTTTCCTTGAGAGCTGCTTGGAAGCCTGATGGTGTGTGAAGTTAGTGAGGAAATTGGAGTTGTTCTCCCACAAGAACCACTCGGCTGATTCTTCTTCAATATGCCCTTCACCAACATGCAGTGTTTCCTTGATTGAATTAGCTCTCACACCAATATTTGCGCCTAGAGCCTTTGCATTGAGGGCTATCAGAGAACGGCTTTGGTGCTGAAGATGTCTGTGAATGTGGAGTTGGTGGCATGTGAAACCCGCATGTGGAGCATTGGTTTGTGTGGGATGTTCTACCAGGTTCATTCCTAGATAATGCACTGAAGGGGCATTAAGCATAGAGTGTCAAAACTGAGTTTCCTTGAGAGCTGCTTGGAAGCCTGATGGTGTGTGAAGTTAGTGAGCCAAATGGAGTTGTTCTCCCACAAGAACCACTCGGCTGATTCTTCTTCAATATGCCCTTCACCAACATGCAGTGTTTCCTTGCTTGAATTAGCTCTCACACCAATATTTGCGCATAGAGCCTTTGCATTGAGGGCTATCAGAGAACGGCTTTGGTGCTGAAGATGTCTGTGAATGTGGAGTTGGTGGCATGTGAAACCCGCATGTGGAGCATTGGTTTGTGTGGGATGTTCTAACAGGTTCATTCCTAGATAATGCACTGAAAGGGCATGAAGCATAGAGTGTGAAAACTGAGTTTCCTTGAGAGCTGCTTGGAAGCCTGATGGTGTGTGAAGTTAGTCAGCCAAATGGAGTTGTTCTCCCACACGAACCACTCGGCTGATTCTTCTTCAATATGCCCTTCACCAACATGCAGTGTTTCCTTGATTGAATTAGCTCTCACACCAATATTTGCGTCTAGAGCCTTTGCATCGAGGACTCTCTGAAAACGGCTTTGGCGCTGAAGTTGTCTGTGAATGTGGAGTTGGTGGCATGTGAAACCCGCATGTGGAGCATTGGTTTGTGTGGGATGCTCTACCAGGTTCATTCCTAGATAATGCACTGAAAGGGCATTAAGCATAGAGTGTGAAAACTGAGTTTCCTTGAGAGCTGCTTGGAAGCATGATGGTGTGTGAAGTTAGTGAGCCAAATGGAGTTGTTCTCCCACAAGAACCACTCGGCTGATTCTACTTCAATATGCCCTTCACCAACATGCAGTGTTTCCTTGATTGAATTAGCTCTCACACCAATATTTGCTCCTAGATCCTTTGCATTGAACTCTCTGAAAACGGCTTTGACGATGACGTTGTCTGTGAATGTGGAGTTGGTGGCATGTGAAAGCCGCATGTGGAGCATTGGTTTGTGTGGGATGCTCACAAAGCTTCCTTTCAGTCCTAGGCTCTCAAAGGGCATTAAGCATAGAGTGTGAAAACTGAGTTTCCTTGAGAGCTGCTTGGAAGCCTGATGGTGTGTGAAGTTGGTGAGCCAAATGGAGTTGTTCTCCCACAAGAACTACTCGGCTGATTCTTCTTCAATATGCCCTTCACCAACATGCAGTGTTTCCTTGATTGAATTAGCTCTCACACCAATATTTGCGCATAGAGCCTTTGCATTGCGGACTCTCTGAAAACGGCTTTGGCGCTGAAGTTGTCTGTGAATGTGGAGTTGGTGGCATGTGAAACCCGCATGTGGAGCATTGGTTTGTGTGGGATGCTCATCAAGCTTCGGTTCAGTCCTGGGCACTCAAAGGGCGTTAAGCATAGAGTGTGAAAACTGAGTTTCCTTGAGAGCTGCTTGGAAGCCTGATGGTGTGTGAAGTTAGTGAGCCAAATGGAGTTGTTCTCCCACAAGAACCACTCGGCTGATTCTTCTTCAATATGCCCTTCACCAACATGCAGTGTTTCTTTGATAGAATTAATTCTCACACCAATATTTGCGCATAGAGCCTTTGCATTGAGGGCTATCTGAAAACGGCTTTGGTGCTGAAGATGTCTGTGAATGTGGAGTTGGTGGCATGTGAAACCCGCATGTGGAGCATTGGTTTGTGTGGGATGCTCTTCCAGGTTCATTCCTAAATAATGCACTGAAAGGGCATTAAGCATAGAGTGTGAAAACTGAGTTTCCTTGAGAGCTGTTTGGAAACCTGATGGTGTGTGAAGTTAGTGAGCCAAATGGAGTTGTTCTCCCACAAGAACCACTCGGCTGATTCTTCTTCAATATGCCCTTCACCAACATGCAGTGTTTTTTTGATTGAATTAGCTCTCACACCATTATTTGCGCCTAGAGCCTTTGCATTGAGGACTCTCTGAAAACGGCTTTGGTGCTGAAGTTGTCTGTGAATGTGGAGTTGGTGGCATGTGAAACCCGCATGTGGAGCATTGGTTTGCGTGGGATGCTCATCAAGCTTCCTTTCAGTCCTAGACACTCAAAGGGCGTTAAGCATAGAGTGTGAAAACTGAGTTTCCTTGAGAGCTGCTTGGAAGCCTGATGGTGTGTGAAGTTAGTGAGCCAAATGGAGTTGTTCTCCCACAAGAACCACTCAGCTGATTCTTCTTCAATATGCCCTTCACCAACATGCAGTGTTTCCTTGCTTTAATTAGCTCTCACACAAATATTTGCGTCTAGAAGCTTTGCATTGAGGGCTATCTGAAAACGACTTTGGTGCTGAAGTTGTCTGTGAATGTGGAGTTGGTGGCATGTGAAACCCGCATGTGGGGCCTTGGTTTGTGTGGGATGCGCTCACCAGGCTTCCTTTCAGTGCTAGGCACTCAAAGAGCATTAATCATATAGTGTGAAAACTGAGTTTCCTTGAGAGCTGCTTGGAAGCCTGATTGTGTGTGAAGTTAGTGAGCCAAATGGAGTTTTTCTCCAACAAGAATCACTCGGCTGATTCTTCTTCAATATGCCCTTCACCAACATGCAGTGTTTCCTTGATTGAATTAGCTCTCACCCCATTATTGCGCATAGAGCCTTTGCATCGAGGACTCTCTGAAAAAGACTTTGGTGCTGAAGTTGTCTGTGAATGTGGAGTTGGTGGCATGTGAAACCCACATGTGGAGCATTGGTTTGCATGGGATGCTCACCAGGATCCTTTCAGTGCTAGGCACTCAAAGGCCATGAGCATAGAGTGTGATAACTGAGTTTCCTTGAGAGCTGCTTGGAAGCCTGATGGTGTGTGAAGTTAGTGAGGAAATTGGAGTTGTTCTCCCACAAGAACCACTCGGCTGATTCTTCTTCAATATGCCCTTCACCAACATGCAGTGTTTCCTTGATTGAATTAGCTCTCACACCAATATTTGCGCCTAGAGCCTTTGCATTGAGGGCTATCTGAGAACGGCTTTGGTGCTGAAGATGTCTGTGAATGTGGAGTTGGTGGCATGTGAAACCCGCATGTGGAGCATTGGTTTGCGTGGGATGCTCATCAAGCTTCGGTTCAGTCCTAGACACTCAAAGGGCGTTAAGCATAGAGTGTGAAAACTGAGTTTCCTTGAGAGCTGCTTGGAAGCCTGCTGGTGTGTGAAGTTAGTGAGCCAAATGGAGTTGTTCTCCCACAAGAACCACTCGCCTGATTCTTCTTCAATATGCCCTTCACCAACATGCAGTGTTTCCTTGATTGAATTAGCTCTCACACAAATATTTGCGTCTAGAGCCTTTGCATTGAGGGCTATCTGAAAACGACTTTGGTGCTGAAGTTGTCTGTGAATGTGGAGTTGGTGGCATGTGAAACCCGCATGTGGAGAATTGGTTTGTGTGGAATGCGCTCACCAACCTTCCTTTCTGTGCTAGGCACTCAAAGAGCATTAAGCATAGAGTGTGAAAACTGAGTTTCCTTGAGAGCTGCTTGGAAGCCTAATTGTGTGTGAAGTTAGTCAGCCAAATGGAGTTGTTCTCCCACAAGAACCACTCGGCTGATTCTTCTTCAATATGCCCTTCACCAACATGCAGTGTTTCTTTGATTGAATTAGCTCTCACATCAATATTTGCGCCGAGATCCTTTGCATTGAGGACTCTCTGAAAACGGCTTTGGCAATGACGTTGTCTGTGAATGTTGAGTTGGTGGCATGTGAAACCCGCATGTGGAGCATTGGTTTGCGTGGGATGCTCACAAAGCTTCCTTTCATTCCTAAGCTCTCAAAGGGCATTAAGCATAGAGTGTGAAAACTGAGTTTCCTTGAGAGCTGCTTGGAAGCCTAATCGTGTGTGAAGTTAGTGAGCCAAATGGAGTTGTTCTCCCACACGAACCACTCGGCTGATTCTTCTTCAATATACCCTTCACCAACATGCAGTGTTTCCTTGATTGAATTAGCTCTCACATCAATATTTGCGCCGAGATCCTTTGCATTGAGGACTCTCTGAAAACGGCTTTGGCGCTGAAGTTTTCTGTGAATGTGGAGTTGGTGGCATGTGAAACCCGCATGTGGAGCATTGGTTTGCGTGGGATGCTCATCAAGCTTCCTTTCAGTCCTATGCACTCAAAGGGCATTAAGCATAGAGTGTGAAAATTGAGTTTCCTTGAGAGCTGCTAGGAAGCCTGATGGTGTGTTAAATTAGTGAGCCAAATGGAGTTGTTCTCCCACAAGAACCACTCGGCTGATTCTTCTTCAATATGCCCTTCACCAACATGCAGTGTTTCCTTGATTGAATTAGCTCTCACACCATTATTTGCGTATAGAGCCTTTGCATCGAGAACTCTCTGAAAACGACCTTGTCGCTGAAGTTGTCTGTGCATGTGGAGTTGATGTCATGTGAAACCCGCATGTGGAGCATTGGTTTGTGTGGGATGCTCACCCAGCATCCTTTCAGTGCTAGGCACTCAAAGGGCATGAAGCATAGAGTGTGAAAACTGAGTTTCCTTGAGAGCTGCTTGGAAGCCTGATGGTGTGTGAAGTTAGTGAGCCAAAAGGAGTTGTTCTCCCACAAGAACAACTCGGCTGATTCTTCTTCAATATGCCCTTCACCAACATGCAGTGTTTCTTTGATTGAATTAGCTCTCACACCAATATTTGCGCATAGAGCCTTTGCATTGTGGGCTATCTGAAAACGGCTTTGGTGCTGAAGTTGTCTGTGAATGTGGAGTTGATAGTATGTGAAATCCGCATGTGGAGCATTGGTTTGTGTGGGATGCTCTACCAGGTTCATTCCTAGATAATGCACTCAAAGGGCATTAAGCATAGAGGGTCAAAACTGAGTTTCCTTTAGAGCTGCTTGGAAGCCTGATGGTGTGTGAAGTTAGTGAGCCAAATGGAGTTGTTCTCCCACAAGAACCACTCGGCTGATTCTTCTTCAATATGCCCTTCACCAACATGCAGTGTTTCCTTGATTGAATTAGCTCTCACACCAACATGTGTGTCTAGAGCCTTTGCATTGAGGACTCTCTGAAAACGGCTTTGGAGCTGAAATTGTCTGTGAATGTGGAGTTGGTGGCATGTGAAAAACGCATGTGGAGCATTGGTTTGTGTGGGATGCTCTACCTGGTTCATTCCTAGATAATGCACTCAAAGGGCATTAAGCATAGAGTGTGAAAACTGAGTTTCCTTGAGAGCTGCTTGGAAGCCTGATGGTGTGTGAAGTTAGTCAGCCAAATGGAGTTGTTCTCCCACAAGAACCACTCGGCTGATTCTTCTTCAATATGCCCTTCACCAACATGCAGTGTTTCTTTGATTGAATTAGCTCTCACACCAATATTTGCGCATAGAGCCTTTGCATTGAGGGCTATCTGAAAACGGCTTTGGTGCTGAAGATGTCTGTGAATGTGGATTTGGTGGCATGTGAAACCCGCATGTGGAGCATTGGTTTGTGTGGGATGCTCATCAAGCTTCTGTCCAGTCCTAGGCACTCAAAGGGCATTAAGCATGGAGTGTGAAAACTGAGTTTCCTTGAGAGCTGCTTGGAAGCCTGATGGTGTGTGAAGTTAGTGAGCCAAATGGAGTTGATCTCCAACAAGAACCACTCGGCTGATTCTTCTTCAATATGCCGTTCACCAACATGCAGTGTTTCCTTGATTGAATTAGCTCTCACAACAATAGTTGCGTCTAGAGCCTTTGCATGGAGGACTCTCTGAAAACTGCTTTGGTGCTGAAATTGTCTGTGAATGTGGAGTTGGTGGCATGTGAAAGCCACATGTGGAGCATTGGTTTGCGTGGGATGCTACAAAGCTTCCTTTCATTCCTTGGCACTCAAAGGCAAGAAGCATAGAGTGTGAAAACTGAGTTTCCTTGAGAGCTGCTTGGAAGCCTGATGGTGTGTGAAGTTAGTGAGCCAAATGGAGTTGTTCTCCCACAAGAACCACTCGGCTGATTCTTCTTCAATATGCCCTTCACCAACATGCAGTGTTTCCTTGATTGAATTAGCTCTCACACCAATATTTGTGTCTGGAGCTTTTGCATTGATGACTCTCTGAAAACGGCTTTGGCGCTGAAGTTTTCTGTGAATGTGGAGTTGGTGGCATGTGAAACCCGCATGTGGAGCATTGGTTTGTGTGGGATGCTCATCAAGCTTCCTTTCAGTCCTAGGCACTTAAAGGGCATTAAGCATAGAGTGTGAAAACTGAGTTTCCTTGAGAGCTGCTTGGAAGCCTGATGGTGTGTGAAGTTAGTGAGCCAAATGGAGTTGTTTTCCAAAAGAACCACTTGGCTGATTCTTCTTCAATATGCCCTTCACCAACATGCAGTGTTTCCTTGATTGATTTAGCTCTCACACCAATATTTGCGCATAGAGCCTTTGCATTGAGGGCTATCTGAAAACGGCTTTGGCGCTGAAGTTGTCTGTGAATGTGGAGTTGGTGGCATGTGAAACCCGCATGTGGAGCATTGGTTTGTGTGGGATGCTCATCAAGCTTCGGTTCAGTCCTAGACACTCAAAGGGCATGAAGCATAGAGTGTGAAAACTGAGTTTCCTTGAGAGCTGCTTGGAAGCCTGATGGTGTGTGAAGTTAGTGAGCCAAATGGAGTTGTTCTCCCACAAGAACCACTCGGCTGATTCTTCTTCAATATGCCCTTCACCAACATGCAGTGTTTCCTTGATTGAATTAGCTCTCACACAATTATTGTGCCTAGAGCCTTTGCATTGAGGACTCTCTGAAAAAGACTTTGGTGCTGAAGTTGTCTGTGAATGTGGAGTTGGTGGTATGTGAAACCCACATGTGGAGCATTGGTTTGTGTGGGATGCTCACCAGGCTCCTTTCAGTGCTAGGCACTCAAAGGGCATGAGGATAGAGTGTGAAAACTGAGTTTCCTTGAGAGCTGCTTGGAAGCCTGATGGTGTGTGAAGTTAGTGAGCCAAATGGAGTTGTTCTCCCACAAGAACCACTCGGCTGATTCTTCTTCAATATGCCCTTCACCAACATGCAGTGTTTCTTTGATTGAATTAGCTCTCACA
This sequence comes from Ochotona princeps, assembly GCF_030435755.1. Taxonomy (NCBI): domain Eukaryota; kingdom Metazoa; phylum Chordata; class Mammalia; order Lagomorpha; family Ochotonidae; genus Ochotona; species Ochotona princeps. Next base: position 42,137 of record NW_026696914.1, on the reverse strand, counting down.
CCAATATTTGCGCAAGAGCCTTTGCATTGAGGACTCTCTGAAAACGGCTTTGGCGCTGAAGTTGTCTGTGAATGTGGAGTTGGTGGCATGTGAAACCCGCATGTGGAGCATTGGTTTGCGTGGGATGCTCATCAAGCTTCCTTTCAGTCCTAGACCCTCAAAGGGCGTTAAGCATAGAGTGTGAAAACTGAGTTTCCTTGAGAGCTGCTTGGAAGCCTGATGGTGTGTGAAGTTAGTGAGCCAAATGGAGTTGTTCTCCCACAAGAACCACTCGGCTGATTCTTCTTCAATATGCCCTTCACCAACATGCAGTGTTTCCTTGCTTGAATTAGCTCTCACACAAATTTTTGCGTCTCGAAGCTTTGCATTGAGGGCTATCTGAAAACGACTTTGGTGCTGAAGTTGTCTGTGAATGTGGAGTTGGTGGCATGTGAAACCCGCATGTGGAGCCTTGGTTTGTGTGGGATGCGCTCACCAGGCTTCCTTTCTGTACTAGGCACTCAAAGAGCATTAAGCATAGAGTGTGAAAACTGAGTTTCCTTGAGAGCTGCTTGGAAGCCTGATTGTGTGTGAAGTTAGTGAGCCAAATGGAGTTTTTCTCCCACAAGAACCACTCGGCTGATTCTTCTTCAATATGCCCTTCACCAACATGCAGTGTTTCCTTGATTGAATTAGCTCTCACACCATTATTGCGCATAGAGCCTTTGCATCGAGGACTCTCTGAAAAAGACTTTGGTGCTGAAGTTGTCTGTGAATGTGGAGTTGGTGGCATGTGAAACCCACATGTGGAGCATTGGTTTGCGTGGGATGCTCACCAGGCTCCTTTCAGTGCTAGGCACTCAAAGGGCATGAGCATAGAGTGTGAAAAGTGAGTTTCCTTGAGAGCTGCTTGGAAGCCTGATGGTGTGTGAAGTTAGTCAGCCAAATGGAGTTGTTCTCCCACAAGAACCACTCGGCTGATTCTTCTTCAATATGCCCTTCACCAACATGCAGTGTTTCCTTGATTGAATTAGCTCTCACACCAATATTTGTGTCTGGAGCCTTTGCATTGATGACTCTCTGAAAACGGCTTTGGCGCTGAAGTTTTCTGTGAATGTGGAGTTGGTGGCATGTGAAACCCGCATGTGGAGCATTGGTTTGTGTGGGATGCTCATCAAGCTTCCTTTCAGTCCTAGGCACTTAAAGGGCATTAAGCATAGAGTGTGAAAACTGAGTTTCCTTGAGAGCTGCTTGGAAGCCTGATGGTGTGTGAAGTTAGTGAGCCAAATGGAGTTGTTTTCCAAAAGAACCACTTGGCTGATTCTTCTTCAATATGCCCTTCACCAACATGCAGTGTTTCCTTGATTGAATTAGCTCTCACACCAATATTTGCGCATAGAGCCTTTGCATTGAGGGCTATCTGAAAACGGCTTTGGCGCTGAAGTTGTCTGTGAATGTGGAGTTGGTGGCATGTGAAACCCGCATGTGGAGCATTGGTTTGTGTGGGATGCTCATCAAGTTTCGGTTCAGTCCTAGACACTCAAAGGGCATGAAGCATAGAGTGTGAAAACTGAGTTTCCTTGAGAGCTGCTTGGAAGCCTGATGGTGTGTGAAGTTAGTGAGCCAAATGGAGTTGTTCTCCCACAAGAACCACTCGGCTGATTCTTCTTCAATATGCCCTTCACCAACATGCAGTGTTTCCTTGATTGAATTAGCTCTCACACAATTATTGCGCCTAGAGCCTTTGCATTGAGGACTCTCTGAAAAAGACTTTGGTGCTGAAGTTGTCTGTGAATGTGGAGTTGGTGGCATGTGAAACCCACATGTGGAGCATTGGTTTGTGTGGGATGCTCACCAGGCTCCTTTCAGTGCTAGGCACTCAAAGGGCATGAGGATAGAGTGTGAAAACTGAGTTTCCTTGAGAGCTGCTTGGAAACCTGATGGTGTGTGAAGTTAGTGAGCCAAATGGAGTTGTTCTCCCACAAGAACCACTCGGCTGATTCTTCTTCAATATGCCCTTCACCAACATGCAGTGTTTCTTTGATTGAATTAGCTCTCACACCAATATTTGCGCAAGAGCCTTTGCATTGAGGACTCTCTGAAAACGGCTTTGGCGCTGAAGTTGTCTGTGAATGTGGAGTTGGTGGCATGTGAAACCCGCATGTGGAGCATTGGTTTGCGTGGGATGCTCATCAAGCTTCCTTTCAGTCCTAGACCCTCAAAGGGCGTTAAGCATAGAGTGTGAAAACTGAGTTTCCTTGAGAGCTGCTTGGAAGCCTGATGGTGTGTGAAGTTAGTGAGCCAAATGGAGTTGTTCTCCCACAAGAACCACTCGGCTGATTCTTCTTCAATATGCCCTTCACCAACATGCAGTGTTTCCTTGCTTGAATTAGCTCTCACACAAATTTTTGCGTCTCGAAGCTTTGCATTGAGGGCTATCTGAAAACGACTTTGGTGGTGAAGTTGTCTGTGAATGTGGAGTTGGTGGCATGTGAAACCCGCATGTGGAGCATTGGTTTGTGTGGGATGCGCTCACCAGGCTTCCTTTCTGTACTAGGCACTCAAAGAGCATTAAGCATAGAGTGTGAAAACTGAGTTTCCTTGAGAGCTGCTTGGAAGCCTGATTGTGTGTGAAGTTAGTGAGCCAAATGGAGTTTTTCTCCCACAAGAACCACTCGGCTGATTCTTCTTCAATATGCCCTTCACCAACATGCAGTGTTTCCTTGATTGAATTAGCTCTCACACAAATATTTGCGTCTAGAAGCTTTGCATCGAGGACTCTCTGAAAAAGACTTTGGTGCTGAAGTTGTCTGTGAATGTGGAGTTGGTGGCATGTGAAATCCACATGTGGAGCATTGGTTTGCGTGGGATGCTCACCAGGCTCCTTTCAGTGCTAGGCACTTAAAGGGCATGAGCATAGAGTGTGATAACTGAGTTTCCTTGAGAGCTGCTTGGAAGCCTGATGGTGTGTGAAGTTAGTGAGGAAATTGGAGTTGTTCTCCCACAAGAACCACTCGGCTGATTCTTCTTCAATATGCCCTTCACCAACATGCAGTGTTTCCTTGATTGAATTAGCTCTCACACCAATATTTGCGCCTAGAGCCTTTGCATTGAGGGCTATCAGAGAACGGCTTTGGTGCTGAAGATGTCTGTGAATGTGGAGTTGGTGGCATGTGAAACCCGCATGTGGAGCATTGGTTTGTGTGGGATGTTCTACCAGGTTCATTCCTAGATAATGCACTGAAAGGGCATTAAGCATAGAGTGTCAAAACTGAGTTTCCTTGAGAGCTGCTTGGAAGCCTGATGGTGTGTGAAGTTAGTGAGCCAAATGGAGTTGTTCTCCCACAAGAACCACTCGGCTGATTCTTCTTCAATATGCCCTTCACCAACATGCAGTGTTTCCTTGATTGAATTAGCTCTCACACCAATATTTGCGCCTAGAGCCTTTGCATTGAGGGCTATCAGAGAACGGCTTTGGTGCTGAAGATGTCTATGAATGTGGAGTTGGTGGCATGTGAAACCCGCATGTGGAGCGTTGGTTTGTGTGGGATGTTCTAACAGGTTCATTCCTAGATAATGCACTGAAAGGGCATGAAGCATAGAGTGTGAAAACTGAGTTTCCTTGAGAGCTGCTTGGAAGCCTGATGGTGTGTGAAGTTAGTCAGCCAAATGGAGTTGTTCTCCCACACGAACCACTCGGCTGATTCTTCTTCAATATGCCCTTCACCAACATGCAGTGTTTCCTTGATTGAATTAGCTCTCACACCAATATTTGCACATAGAGCCTTTGCATCGAGGACTCTCTGAAAACGGCTTTGGCGCTGAAGTTGTCTATGAATGTGGAGTTGGTGGCATGTGAAACCCGCATGTGGAGCATTGGTTTGCGTGGGATGCTCATCAAGCTTCGGTTCAGTCCTAGACACTCAAAGGGCGTTAAGCATAGAGTGTGAAAACTGAGTTTCCTTGAGAGCTGCTTGGAAGCCTGATGGTGTGTGAAGTTAGTCAGCCAAATGGAGTTTTTCTCCCACAAGAACCACTCGGCTGATTCTTCTTCAATATGCCCTTCACCAACATGCAGTGTTTCTTTGATTGAATTAATTCTAACACCAATATTTGCGCCTAGAGCCTTTGCATTGAGGGCTATCTGAAAACTCCTTTGGTGCTGAAGATGTCTGTGAATGTGGAGTTGGTGTCATGTGAAACCCGCATGTGGAGCATTGGTTTGTGTGGGATGCTCTACCAGGTTCATTCCTAGATAATGCACTGAAAGGGTATTAAGCATAGAGTGTGAAAACTGAGTTTCCTTGAGAGCTGCTTGGAAGCCTGATGGTGTGTGAAGTTAGTGAGCCAAATGGAGTTGTTCTCCCACAAGAACCACTCGGCTGATTCTACTTCAATATGCCCTTCACCAACATGCAGTGTTTCCTTGATTGAATTAGCTCTCACACCAATATTTGCGCCTAGAGCCTTTGCATTGAGGGCTATCAGAGAACGGCTTTGGTGCTGAAGATGTCTGTGAATGTGGAGTTGGTGGCATGTGAAACCCGCATGTGGAGCATTGGTTTGTGTGGGATGTTCTAACAGGTTCATTCCTAGATAATGCACTGAAAGGGCATGAAGCATAGAGTGTGAAAACTGAGTTTCCTTGAGAGCTGCTTGGAAGCCTGATGGTGTGTGAAGTTAGTCAGCCAAATGGAGTTGTTCTCCCACACGAACCACTCGGCTGATTCTTCTTCAATATGCCCTTCACCAACATGCAGTGTTTCCTTGATTGAATTAGCTCTCACACCAATATTTGCACATAGAGCCTTTGCATCGAGGACTCTCTGAAAACGGCTTTGGCGCTGAAGTTGTCTATGAATGTGGAGTTGGTGGCATGTGAAACCCGCATGTGGAGCATTGGTTTGCGTGGGATGCTCATCAAGCTTCGGTTCAGTCCTAGACACTCAAAGGGCGTTAAGCATAGAGTGTGAAAACTGAGTTTCCTTGAGAGCTGCTTGGAAGCCTGATGGTGTGTGAAGTTAGTCAGCCAAATGGAGTTTTTCTCCCACAAGAACCACTCGGCTGATTCTTCTTCAATATGCCCTTCACCAACATGCAGTGTTTCTTTGATTGAATTAATTCTAACACCAATATTTGCGCCTAGAGCCTTTGCATTGAGGGCTATCTGAAAACTCCTTTGGTGCTGAAGATGTCTGTGAATGTGGAGTTGGTGTCATGTGAAACCCGCATGTGGAGCATTGGTTTGTGTGGGATGCTCTACCAGGTTCATTCCTAGATAATGCACTGAAAGGGCATTAAGCATAGAGTGTGAAAACTGAGTTTCCTTGAGAGCTGCTTGGAAGCCTGATGGTGTGTGAAGTTAGTGAGCCAAATGGAGTTGTTCTCCCACAAGAACCACTCGGCTGATTCTACTTCAATATGCCCTTCACCAACATGCAGTGTTTCCTTGATTGAATTAGCTCTCACACCAATATTTGCTCCTAGATCCTTTGCATTGAACTCTCTGAAAACGGCTTTGACGATGACGTTGTCTGTGAATGTGGAGTTGGTGGCATGTGAAAGCCGCATGTGGAGCATTGGTTTGTGTGGGATGCTCACAAAGCTTCCTTTCAGTCCTAGGCTCTCAAAGGGCATTAAGCATAGAGTGTGAAAACTGAGTTTCCTTGAGAGCTGCTTGGAAGCCTGATGGTGTGTGAAGTTGGTGAGCCAAATGGAGTTGTTCTCCCACAAGAACTACTCCCCTGATTCTTCTTCAATATGCCCTTCACCAACATGCAGTGTTTCCTTGATTGAATTAGCTCTCACACCAATATTTGCGCATAGAGCCTTTGCATTGAGGACTCTCTGAAAACGGCTTTGGCGCTGAAGTTGTCTGTGAATGTGGAGTTGGTGGCATGTGAAACCCGCATGTGGAGCATTGGTTTGTGTGGGATGCTCATCAAGTTTCGGTTCAGTCCTAGGCACTCAAAGGGCGTTAAGCATAGAGTGTGAAAACTGAGTTTCCTTGAGAGCTGCTTGGAAGCCTGATGGTGTGTGAAGTTAGTGAGCCAAATGGAGTTGTTCTCCCACAAGAACCACTCGGCTGATTCTTCTTCAATATGCCCTTCACCAACATGCAGTGTTTCCTTGCTTGAATTAGCTCTCACACAAATATTTGCTTCTAGAAGCTTTGCATTGAGGGCTATCTGAAAACGGCTTTGGCGCTGAAGTTGTCTGTGAATGTGGAGTTGGTGGCATGTGAAACCCGCATGTGGAGCCTTGGTTTGTGTGGGATGCACTCACCAGGATTCCTTTCAGTGCTAGGCACTCAAAGAGCATTAATCATATAGTGTGAAAACTGAGTTTCCTTGAGAGCTGCTTGGAAGCCTGATGGTGTGTGAAGTTAGTGAGCCAAATGGAGTTTTTCTCCCACAAGAACCACTCGGCTGATTCTTCTTCAATATGCCCTTCACCAACATGCAGTGTTTCCTTGATTGAATTAGCTTTCACACCAATATTTGCGCATAGAGGTTTTGCATTGAGGGCTATCAGAGAACGGCTTTGGTGCTGAAGATGTCTGTGAATGTGGAGTTGGTGGCATGTGAAACCCGCATGTGGAGCATTGGTTTGTGTGGGATGTTCTAACAGGTTCATTCCTAGATAATGCACTGAAAGGGCATTAAGCATAGAGTGTGAAAACTGAGTTTCCTTGAGAGCTGCTTGGAAGCCTGATGGTGTGTTAAGTTAGTGAGCCAAATGGAGTTGTTCTCCCACAAGAACCACTCGGCTGATTCTTCTTCAATATGCCCTTCACCAACATGCAGTGTTTCCTTGATTGAATTAGCTCTCACACCAATATTTGCGCATAGAGCCTTTGCATTGAGGACTCTCTGAAAACGGCTTTGGCGCTGAAGTTGTCTGAGAATGTGGAGTTGGTGGCATGTGAAACCCGCATGTGGAGCATTGGTTTGCGTGGGATGCTCATCAAATTTCGGTTCAGTCCTAGACACTCAATGGCTGTTAAGCATAGAGTGTGAAAACTGAGTTTCCTTGAGAGCTGCTTGGAAGCCTGATGGTGTGTGAAGTTAGTGAGCCAAATGGAGTTGTTCTCCCACAAGAACCACTCGGCTGATTCTTCTTCAATATGCCCTTCACCAACATGCAGTGTTTCCTTGATTGAATTAGCTCTCACACAAATATTTGCGTCTAGAAGCTTTGCATTGAGGGCTATCTGAAAACGACTTTGGTGCTGAAGTTGTCTGTGAATGTGGAGTTGGTGGCATGTGAAACCCGCATGTGCAGCATTGGTTTGTGTGGGATGCGCTCACCAGGCTTCCTTTCAGTGCTAGGCACTCAAAGAGCATTAAGCATAGAGTGTGAAAACTGAGTTTCCTTGAGAGCTGCTTGGAAGCCTGATGGTGTGTGAAGTTAGTGAGCCAAATGGAGTTTTTCTCCCACAAGAACCACTCGGCTGATTCTTCTTCAATATGCCCTTCACCAACATGCAGTGTTTCTTTGATTGAATTAATTCTAACACCAATATTTGCGCCTAGAGCCTTTGCATTGAGGGCTATCTGAAAACGGCTTTGGTGCTGAAGATGTCTGTGAATGTGGAGTTGGTGTCATGTGAAACCCGCATGTGGAGCATTGGTTTGTGTGGGATGCTCTACCAGGTTCATTCCTAGATAATGCACTGAAAGGGCATTAAGCATAGAGTGTGAAAACTGAGTTTCCTTGAGAGCTGCTTGGAAGCCTGATGGTGTGTGAAGTTAGTCAGCCAAATGGAGTTGTTCTCCCACAAGAACCACTCGGCTGATTCTTCTTCAATATGCCCTTCACCAACATGCAGTGTTTCTTTGATTGAATTAGCTCTCACATCAATATTTGCGCCGAGATCCTTTGCATTGAGGACTCTCTGAAAAACGGCTTTGGCAATGACGTTGTCTGTGAATGTTGAGTTGGTGGCATGTGAAACCCGCATGTGGAGCATTGGTTTGCGTGGGATGCTCATCAAGCTTCCTTTCAGTCCTATGCACTCAAAGGGCATTAAGCATAGAGTGTGAAAATTGAGTTTCCTTGAGAGCTGCTAGGAAGCCTGATGGTGTGTGAAGTTAGTGAGCCAAATGGAGTTGTTCTCCCACAAGAACCACTCGGCTGATTCTTCTTCAATATGCCCTTCACCAACATGCAGTGTTTCCTTGATTGAATTAGCTCTCACACCATTATTTGCGCATAGAGCCTTTGCATCGAGGACTCTCTGAAAACGACTTTGGCGCTGAAGTTGTCTGTGAATGTGGAGTTGGTGGCATGTGAAACCCGCATGTGGAGCATTGGTTTGTGTGGGATGCTCACCATGCACCTTTCAGTGCTAGGCACTCAAAGGGCATGAAGCATAGAGTGTGAAAACTGAGTTTCCTTGAGAGCTGCTTGGAAGCCTGATGGTGTGTGAAGTTAGTGAGCCAAATGGAGTTGTTCTCCCACAAGAACAACTCGGCTGATTCTTCTTCAATATGCCCTTCACCAACATGCAGTGTTTCTTTGATTGAATTAGCTCTCACACCAATATTTGCGCATAGAGCCTTTGCATTGAGGGCTATCTGAAAACGGCTTTGGTGCTGAAGATGTCTGTGAATGTGGAGTTGGTGGTATGTGAAATCCGCATGTGGAGCATTGGTTTGTGTGGGATGCTCTACCAGGTTCATTCCTAGATAATGCACTCAAAGGTCATTAAGCATAGAGGGTCAAAACTGAGTTTCCTTGAGAGCTGCTTGGAAGCCTGATGGTGTGTGAAGTTAGTGAGCCAAATGGAGTTTTTCTCCCACAAGAACCACTCGGCTGATTCTTCTTCAATATGCCCTTCACCAACATGCAGTGTTTCCTTGATTGAATTAGCTCTCGCACCAACATGTGTGTCTAGAGCCTTTGCATTGATGACTCTCTGAAAACGGCTTTGGCGCTGAAGTTTTCTGTGAATGTGGAGTTGGTGGCATGTGAAACCCGCATGTGGAGCATTGGTTTGTGTGGGATGCTCATCAAGCTTCCTTTCAGTCCTAGGCACTTAAAGGGCATTAAGCATAGAGTGTGAAAACTGAGTTTCCTTGAGAGCTGCTTGGAAGCCTGATGGTGTGTGAAGTTTGTGAGCCAAATGGATTTGTTCTCCCACAAGAACCACTCGGCTGATTCTTCTTCAATATGCCCTTCACCAACATGCAGTGTTTCCTTGATTGAATTAGCTCTCACACCAACATGTGTGTCTAGAGCCTTTGCATTAAGGACTCTCTGAAAACGGCTTTGGCGCTGAAATTGTCTGTGAATGTGGAGTTGGTGGCATGTGAAACCCGCATGTGGAGCATTGGTTTGTGTGGGATGCTCTACCTGGTTCATTCCTAGATATGCACTCAAAGGGCATTAAGCATAGAGTGTGAAAACTGAGTTTCCTTGAGAGCTGCTTCGAAGCCTGATGGTGTGTGAAGTTAGTGAGCCAAATGGAGTTGTTCTCCCACAAGAACCACTCGGCTGATTCTTCTTCAATATGCCCTTCACCAACATGCAGTGTTTCCTTGATTGAATTAGCTCTCACACCAATATTTGCGCATAGAGCCTTTGCATTGAGGACTCTCTGAAAACGGCTTTGGTGCTGAAGTTGTCTGTGAATGTGGAGTTGGTGGAATGTGAAACCCGCATGTGGAGCATTGGTTTGTGTGGGATGCTCATCAAGCTTCTGTCCAGTCCTAGGCACTCAAAGGGCATGAAGCATAGAGTGTGAAAACTGAGTTTCCTTGAGAGCTGCTTGGAAGCCTGATGGTGTGTGAAGTTAGTGAGCCAAATGGAGTTGTTCTCCCACAAGAACCACTCGGCTGATTCTTCTTCAATATGCCCTTCACCAACATGCAGTGTTTCTTTGATTGAATTAGCTCTCACACCAATATTTGCGCATAGAGCCTTTGCATTGAGGGCTATCAGAAAACGGCTTTGGTGCTGAAGATGTCTGTGAATGTGGAGTTGGTGGCATGTGAAACCCGCATGTGGAGCATTGGTTTGTGTGGGATGCTCTACCAGGTTCATTCCTAGATAATGCACTCAAAGAGCATTAAGCATAGAGTGTGAAAACTGAATTTCCTTGAGGGCTGCTTGGAAGCCTGATGGTGTGTGAAGTTAGTCAGCCAAATGGAGTTGTTCTCCCACAAGAACCACTCGGCTGATTCTTCTTCAATATACCCTTCACCAACATGCAGTGTTTCCTTGATTGAATTAGCTCTCACACCAACATGTGTGTCTAGACCCTTTGCATTGAGGGCTATCTGAAAACGGCTTTGGGGCTGAAGTTTTCTGTGAATGTGGAGTTGGTGGCATGTGAAACCCGCATGTGGAGCATTGGTTTGTGTGGGATGCTCATCAAGCTTCCTTTCAGTCCTAGGCACTCAAAGGGCATTAAGCATAGAGTGTGAAAATTGAGTATCCCTGAGAGCTGCTTGGAAGCCTGATGGTGTGTGAAGTTAGTGAGCCAAATGGAGTTGTTCTCCCACAAGAACCACTTGGCTGATTCTTCTTCAATATGCCCTTCACCAACATGCAGTGTTTCCTTGATTGAATTAGCTCTCACACCATTATTTGCGTATAGAGCCTTTGCATTGAGGACTCTCTGAAAACGACTTTGGCGCTGAAGTTGTCTGTGAATGTGGAGTTGGTGGCATGTGAATCCCGCATGTGGAGCATTGGTTTGTGTGGGATGCTCACCAGGCACCTTTCAGTGCTAGGCACTCAAAGGGCATGAAGCATAGAGTGTGAAAACTGAGGTTCCTTGAGAGCTGCTTGGAAGCCTGATGGTGTGTGAAGTTAGTGAGCCAAATGGAGTTGTTCTCCCACAAGAACCACTCGGCTGATTCTTCTTCAATATGCCCTTCACCAACATGCAGTGTTTCCTTGATTGAATTAGCTCTCACACCAACATGTGTGTCTAGAGCCTTTGCATTGAGGACTCGCTGAAAACGGCTTTGGCGCTGAAATTGTCTGTGAATGTGGAGTTGGTGGCATGTGAAACCCGCATGTGGAGCATTGGTTTGTGTGGGATGCTCTACCTGGTTCATTCCTAGATAATGCACTCAAAGGGCATGAAGCATAGAGTGTGAAAACTGAGGTTCCTTGAGAGCTGCTTGGAAGCCTGATGGTGTGTGAAGTTAGTGAGCCAAATGGAGTTGTTCTCCCACAAGAACCACTCGGCTGATTCTTCTTCAATATGCCCTTCACCAACATGCAGTGTTTCCTTGATTGAATTAGCTCTCACAACAATATTTGCGCATAGAGCCTTTGCATTGAGGACTCTCTGAAAACGGCTTTGGTTCTGCAGTTGTCTGTGAATGTGGAGTTGGTGGCATGTGAAACCCGCATGTGGAGCATTGGTTTGTGTGGGATGCTCTACCAGGTTCATTCCTAGATAATGCACTCAAAGAGCATTAAGCATAGAGTGTGAAAACTGAGTTTCCTTGAGGTCTGCTTGGAAGCCTGATGGTGTGTGAAGTTAGTCAGCCAAATGGAGTTGTTCTCCCACAAGAACCACTCGGCAGATTCTTCTTCAATATACCCTTCACCAACATGCAGTGTTTCCTTGATTGAATTAGCTCTCACACCAACACATGTGTCTAGAGCCTTTGCATTGAGGGCTATCTGAAAACGGCTTTGGCGCTGAAGTTTTCTGTGAATGTGGAGTTGGTGGCATGTGAAACCCGCATGTGGAGCATTGGTTTGTGTGGGATGCTCATCAAGCTTCCTTTCAGTCCTAGGCACTCAAAGGGCATTAAGCATAGAGTGTGAAAATTGAGTTTCCTTGAGAGCTGCTAGGAAGCCTGATGGTGTGTGAAGTTAGTGAGCCAAATGGAGTTGTTCTCCCACAAGAACCACTTTGCTGATTCTTCTTCAATATGCCCTTCACCAACATGCAGTGTTTCCTTGATTGAATTAGCTCTCACACCATTATTTGCGTATAGAGCCTTTGCATTGAGGACTCTCTGAAAACGACTTTGGCGCTGAAGATGTCTGTGAATGTGGAGTTGGTGGCATGTGAAACCCGCATGTGGAGCATTGGTTTGTGTGGGATGCTCACCAGGCACCTTTCCGTGCTAGGCACTCAAAGGGCATGAAGCATAGAGTGTGAAAACTGAGTTTCCTTGAGAGCTGCTTGGAAGCCTGATGGTGTATGAAGTTAGTGAGCCAAATGGAGTTGTTCTCCCACAAGAACCACTCGGCTGATTCTTCTTCAATATGCCCTTCACCAACATGCAGTGTTTCTTTGATTGAATTAGCTCTCACACCAATATTTGCGCATAGAGCCTTTGCATTGAGGACTCTCTGAAAACGGCTTTGGTGCTGAAGTTGTCTGTGAATGTGGAGTTGGTGGCATGTGAAACCCGCATGTGGAGCATTGGTTTGTGTGGGATGCTCTACATGGTTCATTCCTAGGTAATGCACTCAAAGGGCATTAAGCATAGAGTGTGAATACTGAGTTTCCTTGAGAGCTGCTTGGAAGCCTGATGGTGTGTGAAGTTAGTGAGCCAAATGGAGTTGTTCTCCCACAAGAACCACTCGGCTGATTCTTCTTCAATATGCCCTTCACCAACATGCAGTGTTTCCTTGATTGAATTAGCTCTCACACCAATATTTGCGCATAGAGCCTTTGCCTTGAGGACTCTCTGAAAACGGCTTTGGCGCTGAAATTGTCTGTGAATGTGGAGTTGGTGGCATGTGAAACTCACATGTGGAGCATTGGTTTGTGTCGGATGCCCTCACTAGGCTTCCTTTCAGTGCTAGGCACTCAAAGGGCATTAAGCATAGAGTGTGAAAACTGAGTTTCCTTGAGAGCTGCTTGGAAGCCTGATGGTGTGTGAAGTTAGTGAGCCAAATGGAGTTTTTCTCCCACAAGAACCACTCGGCTGATTCTTCTTCAATATGCCCTTCACCAACATGCAGTGTTTCCTTGATTGAATTAGCTCTCACACCATTATTGCGCATAGAGCCTTTGCATCGAGGACTCTCTGAAAAAGACTTTGGCGCTGAAGTTGTCTGTGAATGTGGAGTTGGTGGCATGTGAAACCCACATGTGGAGCATTGGTTTGCGTGGGATGCTCACCAGGCTCCTTTCAGTGCTAGGCACTCAAAGGGCATGAAGCATAGAGTGTGAAAACTGAGTTTCCTTGAGAGCTGCTTGGAAGCCTGATGGTGTGTGAAGTTAGTGAGCCAAATGGAGTTGTTCTCCCACAAGAATCACTCGGCTGATTCTTTTTCACTATGCCCTTCACCAACATGCAGTGTTTCCTTGATTGAATTAGCTCTCACACCAATATTTGCGCTAGAGCCTTTGCATTGAGGGCTATCAGAGAACTGCTTTAGTGCTGAAGATGTCTGTGAATGTGGAGTTGGTGGCATGTGAAACCCGCATGTGGAGCATTGGTTTGTTTGGGATGCTCTTCCAGGTTCATTCCTAGATAATGCACTGAAAGGGCATTAAGCATAGAGTGTGAAAACTGAGTTTTCTTGAGAGCTGCTTGGAAGCCTGATGGTGTGTGAAGTTAGTGAGCCAAATGGAGTTGTTTTCCAAAGAACCACTCGGCTGATTCTTCTTCAATATGCCCTTCACCAATATGCAGTGTTTCCTTGATTGAATTAGCTCTCACACCAATATTTGCGCATAGAGCCTTTGCATTGAGGACTCTCTGAAAACGGCTTTGGCGCTGAAGTTGTCTGTGAATGTGGAGTTGGTGGCATGTGAAACCCGCATGTGGAGCATTGGTTTGTGTGGGATGCACACCAAGCTTCCTTTCAATCCAAGGCACTCAAAGGGCATGAAGCATAGAGTGTGAAAACTGAGTTTCCTTGAGAGCTGCTTGGAACCCTGATGGTGTGTGAAGTTAGTGAGCCAAATGGAGTTGTTCTCCCACAAGAACCACTCGGCTGATCCTTCTTCAAAATGCCCTTCACCAACATGCAGTGTTTCCTTGATTGAATTAGCTCTCACACCATTATTGAGCATAGAGCCTTTGCATCGAGGACTCTCTGAAAAAGACTTTGAGGCTGAAGTTGTCTGTGAATGTGGAGTTGGTGGCATGTGAAACCCATATGTGGAGCATTGGTTTGCGTGGGATGCTCACCAGGCTCCTTTCAGTGCTAGGCACTCAAATGGCATGAGCATAGAGTGTGAAAACTGAGTTTCCTTGAGAGTTGCTTGGAAGCCTGATGGTGTGTGAAGTTAGTGAGCCAAATGGAGTTGTTCTCCCACAAGAACCACTCGGCTGATTCTTCTTCAATATGCCCTTCACCAACATGCAGTGTTTCCTTGATTGAATTAGCTCTCACACCAATATTTGCGCATAGAGCCTTTGCATCGAGGACTCTCTGAAAAAGACTTTGGTGCTGAAGTTGTCTGTGAATGTGGAGCTGGTGGCATGTGAAACCCGCATGTGGAGCATTGGTTTGTGTGGGATGTTCTACCAGGTTCATTCCTAGATAATGCACTGAAAGGGCATTAAGCATAGAGTGTGAAAACTGAGTTTCCTTGAGAGCTGCTTGGAAGCCTGATGGTGTGTGAAGTTAGTCAGCTAAATGGAGTTTTTCTCCCACAAGAACCACTCGGCTGATTCTTCTTCAATATGCCCTTCACCAACATGCAGTGTTTCCTTGATTGAATTAGCTCTCACATCAATATTTGCGCCTAGATCCTTCGCATTGAACTCTCTGAAAACGGCTTTGGCGATGAAGTTGTCTGTGAATGTTGAGTTGGTGGCATGTGAAACCCGCATGTGGAGCATTGGTTTGCGTGGGATGCTCATTAAGCTTCCTTTCAGTCCTAGGCTCTCAAAGGGCATTAAGCCTAGAGTGTGAAAACTGAGTTTCCTTGAAAGCTGCTTGGAAGCCTGATGGTGTGTGAAGTTAGTGAGCCAAATGGAGTTGTTCTCCCACAAGAACCACTTGGCTGATTCTTCTTCAATATGCCCTTCACCAACATGCAGTGTTTCCTTGATTGAATTAGCTCTCACACCAATATTTACGCATAGAGTCTTTGCATTGAGGACTCTCTGAAAACGGCTTTGGCGCTGAAGTTGTCTGTGAATGTGGAGTTGGTGGCATGTGAAAGCCGCATGTGGAGCATTGGTTTGCGTGGGATGCTCACAAAGCTTCCTTTCAGTCCTAGGAACTCAAAGGGCATGAAGCATAGAGTGTGAAAACTGAGTTTCCTTGAGAGCTGCTTGGAAGCCTGATGGTGTGTGAAGTTAGTGACCCAAATGGAGTTGTTCTCCCACAAGAACCACTTGGCTGATTCTTCTTCAATATGCCCTTCACCAACATGCAGTGTTTCCTTCATTGAATTAGCTCTCACACCAATATTTGCGCCTAGAGCCTTTGCATTGAGGAATCTTTGAATACGGCTTTGGCGCTGAAGTTGTCTGTGAATGTGGAGTTGGTGGCATGTGAAACCCGCATGTGGAGCATTGGTTTGTGTGGGATGCTCTACCAGGTTCATTCCTAGATAATGCACTGAAAGGGCATTAAGCATAGAGTGTGAAAACTGAGTTTCCTTGAGAGCTGCTTGGAAGCCTGATGGTGTGTGAAGTTAGTGAGCCAAATGGAGTTGTTCTCCCACAAGAACCACTTGGCTGATTCTTCTTCAATATGCCCTTCACCAATATGCAGTGTTTCCTTGATTGAATTAGCTCTCACACCAAAATTTGTGCATAGAGCCTATGCATTGAGGGCTATGTGAAAACGGCTTTGGCGCTGAAGTTGTCTGTGAATGTGGAGTTGGTGGCATGTGAAACCCGCATGTGGAGCATTGGTTTGCGTGGGATGCTCATCAAGCTTCGGTTCAGTCCTAGACACTCAAAGGGCGTTAAACATAGAGTGTGAAAACTGAGTTTCCTTGAGAGCTGCTTGGAAGCCTGATGGTGTGTGAAGTTAGTGAGCCAAATGTAGTTGTTCTCCCACAAGAACCACTCGGATGATTCTTCTTCAATATGCCCTTCACCAACATGCAGTGTTTCCTTGATTGAATTAGCTCTCACACAAATATTTGCGTCTAGAAGCTTTGCATTGAGGGCTATCTGAAAACGACTTTGGTGCAGAAGTTGTCTGTGAATGTGGAGTTGGTGGCATGTGAAACCCGCATGTGGAGCATTGGTTTGTGTTAAATGCGCTCACCAGGCTTATTTTCTGTGCTAGGCACTCAAAGAGCATTAAGCATAGAGTGTGAAAACTGAGTTTCCTTGAGAGCTGCTTGGAAGCCTGATTGTGTGTGAAGTTAGTCAGCCAAATGGAGTTGTTCTCACAAAGAACCACTTGGCTGATTCTTCTTCAATATGCCCTTCACCAACATGCAGTGTTTCCCTGATTGAATTAGCTCTCACATCAATATTTGCGCCTAGATCCTTTGCATTGAACTCTCTGAAAACGACTTTGGCGATGACGTTGTCTGTGAATGTTGAGTTGGTGGCATGTGAAACCCGTATGTGGAGCATTGGTTTGCGTGGGATGCTCACAAAGCTTCCTTTCAGTCCTAGGCTCTCAAAGGGCATTAAGCATAGAGTGTGAAAACTGAGTTTCCTTGAGAGCTGCTTGGAAGCCTGATGGTGTGTGAAGTTAGTGAGCCAAATGGAGTTGTTCTCCCACAAGAACCACTCGTCTGATTCTTCTTCAATATGCCCTTCACCAACATGCAGTGTTTCCTTGATTGAATTAGCTCTCACACCAATACTTGCGCATAGAGCCTTTGCATTGAGGACTCTCTGAAAACGGCTTTGGCGCTGAAGCTGTCTGTGAATGTGGAGTTGGTGGCATGTGAAACCCGCATGTGGAGCATTGGTTTGTGTGGGATGCTCTACCAGGTTCATTCCTAGATAATGCACTCAAAGAGCATTAAGCATAGAGTGTGAAAACTGAGTTTCCTTGAGGTCTGCTTGGAAGCCTGATGGTGTGTGAAGTTAGTCAGCCAAATGGAGTTGTTCTCCCACAAGAACCACTCGGCAGATTCTTCTTCAATATACCCTTCACCAACATGCAGTGTTTCCTTGATTGAATTAGCTCTCACACCAACACATGTGTCTAGAGCCTTTGCATTGAGGGCTATCTGAAAACGGCTTTGGCGCTGAAGTTTTCTGTGAATGTGGAGTTGGTGGCATGTGAAACCCGCATGTGGAGCATTGGTTTGTGTGGGATGCTCATCAAGCTTCCTTTCAGTCCTAGGCACTCAAAGGGCATTAAGCATAGAGTGTGAAAATTGAGTTTCCTTGAGAGCTGCTAGGAAGCCTGATGGTGTGTGAAGTTAGTGAGCCAAATGGAGTTGTTCTCCCACAAGAACCACTTGGCTGATTCTTCTTCAATATGCCCTTCACCAACATGCAGTGTTTCCTTGATTGAATTAGCTCTCACACCATTATTTGCGTATAGAGCCTTTGCATTGAGGACTCTCTGAAAACGACTTTGGCGCTGAAGATGTCTGTGAATGTGGAGTTGGTGGCATGTGAAACCCGCATGTGGAGCATTGGTTTGTGTGGGATGCTCACCAGGCACCTTTCCGTGCTAGGCACTCAAAGGGCATGAAGCATAGAGTGTGAAAACTGAGTTTCCTTGAGAGCTGCTTGGAAGCCTGATGGTGTATGAAGTTAGTGAGCCAAATGGAGTTGTTCTCCCACAAGAACCACTCGGCTGATTCTTCTTCAATATGCCCTTCACCAACATGCAGTGTTTCCTTAATTGAATTAGCTCTCACACCAATATTTGCGCATAGAGCCTTTGCATTGAGGACTCTCTGAAAACGGCTTTGGTGCTGAAGTTGTCTGTGAATGTGGAGTTGGTGGCATGTGAAACCCGCATGTGGAGCATTGGTTTGTGTGGGATGCTCTACATGGTTCATTCCTAGGTAATGCACTCAAAGGGCATTAAGCATAGAGTGTGAAAACTGAGTTTCCTTGAGAGCTGCTTGGAAGCCTGATGGTGTGTGAAGTTAGTGAGCCAAATGGAGTTGTTCTCCCACAAGAACCACTCGGCTGATTCTTCTTCAATATGCCCTTCACCAACATGCAGTGTTTCCTTGATTGAATTAGCTCTCACACCAATATTTGCGCATAGAGCCTTTGCCTTGAGGACTCTCTGAAAACGGCTTTGGCGCTGAAATTGTCTGTGAATGTGGAGTTGGTGGCATGTGAAACTCACATGTGGAGCATTGGTTTGTGTCGGATGCCCTCACTAGGCTTCCTTTCAGTGCTAGGCACTCAAAGGGCATTAAGCATAGAGTGTGAAAACTGAGTTTCCTTGAGAGCTGCTTGGAAGCCTGATGGTGTGTGAAGTTAGTGAGCCAAATGGAGTTTTTCTCCCACAAGAACCACTCGGCTGATTCTTCTTCAATATGCCCTTCACCAACATGCTGTGTTTCCTTGATTGAATTAGCTCTCACACCATTATTGCGCATAGAGCCTTTGCATCGAGGACTCTCTGAAAAAGACTTTGGCGCTGAAGTTGTCTGTGAATGTGGAGTTGGTGGCATGTGAAACCCACATGTGGAGCATTGGTTTGCGTGGGATGCTCACCAGGCTCCTTTCAGTGCTAGGCACTCAAAGGGCATGAAGCATAGAGTGTGAAAACTGAGTTTCCTTGAGAGCTGCTTGGAAGCCTGATGGTGTGTGAAGTTAGTGAGCCAAATGGAGTTGTTCTCCCACAAGAATCACTCGGCTGATTCTTCTTCACTATGCCCTTCACCAACATGCAGTGTTTCCTTGATTGAATTAGCTCTCACACCAATATTTGCGCTAGAGCCTTTGCATTGAGGGCTATCAGAGAACTGCTTTAGTGCTGAAGATGTCTGTGAATGTGGAGTTGGTGGCATGTGAAACCCGCATGTGGAGCATTGGTTTGTTTGGGATGCTCTTCCAGGTTCATTCCTAGATAATGCACTGAAAGGGCATTAAGCATAGAGTGTGAAAACTGAGTTTTCTTTAGAGCTGCTTGGAAGCCTGATGGTGTGTGAAGTTAGTGAGCCAAATGGAGTTGTTTTCCAAAAGAACCACTCGGCTGATTCTTCTTCAATATGCCCTTCACCAATATGCAGTGTTTCCTTGATTGAATTAGCTCTCACACCAATATTTGCGCATAGAGCCTTTGCATTGAGGACTCTCTGAAAACGGCTTTGGCGCTGAAGTTGTCTGTGAATGTGGAGTTGGTGGCATGTGAAACCCGCATGTGGAGCATTGGTTTGTGTGGGATGCACACCAAGCTTCCTTTCAATCCAAGGCACTCAAAGGGCATGAAGCATAGAGTGTGAAAACTGAGTTTCCTTGAGAGCTGCTTGGAACCCTGATGGTGTGTGAAGTTAGTGAGCCAAATGGAGTTGTTCTCCCACAAGAACCACTCGGCTGATCCTTCTTCAAAATGCCCTTCACCAACATGCAGTGTTTCCTTGATTGAATTAGCTCTCACACCATTATTGAGCATAGAGCCTTTGCATCGAGGACTCTCTGAAAAAGACTTTGAGGCTGAAGTTGTCTGTGAATGTGGAGTTGGTGGCATGTGAAACCCATATGTGGAGCATTGGTTTGCGTGGGATGCTCACCAGGCTCCTTTCAGTGCTAGGCACTCAAATGGCATGAGCATAGAGTGTGAAAACTGAGTTTCCTTGAGAGTTGCTTGGAAGCCTGATGGTGTGTGAAGTTAGTGAGCCAAATGGAGTTGTTCTCCCACAAGAACCACTCGGCTGATTCTTCTTCAATATGCCCTTCACCAACATGCAGTGTTTCCTTGATTGAATTAGCTCTCACACCATTATTGCGCATAGAGCCTTTGCATCGAGGACTCTCTGAAAAAGACTTTGGTGCTGAAGTTGTCTGTGAATGTGGAGCTGGTGGCATGTGAAACCCGCATGTGGAGCATTGGTTTGTGTGGGATGTTCTACCAGGTTCATTCCTAGATAATGCACTGAAAGGGCATTAAGCATAGAGTGTGAAAACTGAGTTTCCTTGAGAGCTGCTTGGAAGCCTGATTGTGTGTGAAGTTAGTCAGCTAAATGGAGTTTTTCTCCCACAAGAACCACTCGGCTGATTCTTCTTCAATATGCCCTTCACCAACATGCAGTGTTTCCTTGATTGAATTAGCTCTCACATCAATATTTGCGCCTAGATCCTTCGCATTGAACTCTCTGAAAACGGCTTTGGCGATGAAGTTGTCTGTGAATGTTGAGTTGGTGGCATGTGAAACCCGCATGTGGAGCATTGGTTTGCGTGGGATGCTCATTAAGCTTCCTTTCAGTCCTAGGCTCTCAAAGGGCATTAAGCCTAGAGTGTGAAAACTGAGTTTCCTTGAAAGCTGCTTGGAAGCCTGATGGTGTGTGAAGTTAGTGAGCCAAATGGAGTTGTTCTCCCACAAGAACCACTTGGCTGATTCTTCTTCAATATGCCCTTCACCAACATGCAGTGTTTCCTTGATTGAATTAGCTCTCACACCAATATTTACGCATAGAGTCTTTGCATTGAGGACTCTCTGAAAACGGCTTTGGCGCTGAAGTTGTCTGTGAATGTGGAGTTGGTGGCATGTGAAAGCCGCATGTGGAGCATTGGTTTGCGTGGGATGCTCACAAAGCTTCCTTTCAGTCCTAGGAACTCAAAGGGCATGAAGCATAGAGTGTGAAAACTGAGTTTCCTTGAGAGCTGCTTGGAAGCCTGATGGTGTGTGAAGTTAGTGACCCAAATGGAGTTGTTCTCCCACAAGAACCACTTGGCTGATTCTTCTTCAATATGCCCTTCACCAACATGCAGTGTTTCCTTCATTGAATTAGCTCTCACACCAATATTTGCGCCTAGAGCCTTTGCATTGAGGACTCTTTGAATACGGCTTTGGCGCTGAAGTTGTCTGTGAATGTGGAGTTGGTGGCATGTGAAACCCGCATGTGGAGCATTGGTTTGTGTGGGATGCTCTACCAGGTTCATTCCTAGATAATGCACTGAAAGGGCATTAAGCATAGAGTGTGAAAACTGAGTTTCCTTGAGAGCTGCTTGGAAGCCTGATGGTGTGTGAAGTTAGTGAGCCAAATGGAGTTGTTCTCCCACAAGAACCACTTGGCTGATTCTTCTTCAATATGCCCTTCACCAATATGCAGTGTTTCCTTGATTGAATTAGCTCTCACACCAAAATTTGTGCATAGAGCCTATGCATTGAGGGCTATGTGAAAACGGCTTTGGCGCTGAAGTTGTCTGTGAATGTGGAGTTGGTGGCATGTGAAACCCGCATGTGGAGCATTGGTTTGCGTGGGATGCTCATCAAGCTTCGGTTCAGTCCTAGACACTCAAAGGGCGTTAAACATAGAGTGTGAAAACTGAGTTTCCTTGAGAGCTGCTTGGAAGCCTGATGGTGTGTGAAGTTAGTGAGCCAAATGTAGTTGTTCTCCCACAAGAACCACTCGGATGATTCTTCTTCAATATGCCCTTCACCAACATGCAGTGTTTCCTTGATTGAATTAGCTCTCACACAAATATTTGCGTCTAGAAGCTTTGCATTGAGGGCTATCTGAAAACGACTTTGGTGCAGAAGTTGTCTGTGAATGTGGAGTTGGTGGCATGTGAAACCCGCATGTGGAGCATTGGTTTGTGTTAAATGCGCTCACCAGGCTTATTTTCTGTGCTAGGCACTCAAAGAGCATTAAGCATAGAGTGTGAAAACTGAGTTTCCTTGAGAGCTGCTTGGAAGCCTGATTGTGTGTGAAGTTAGTCAGCCAAATGGAGTTGTTCTCACAAAGAACCACTTGGCTGATTCTTCTTCAATATGCCCTTCACCAACATGCAGTGTTTCCCTGATTGAATTAGCTCTCACATCAATATTTGCGCCTAGATCCTTTGCATTGAACTCTCTGAAAACGGCTTTGGCGATGACGTTGTCTGTGAATGTTGAGTTGGTGGCATGTGAAACCCGTATGTGGAGCATTGGTTTGCGTGGGATGCTCACAAAGCTTCCTTTCAGTCCTAGGCTCTCAAAGGGCATTAAGCATAGAGTGTGAAAACTGAGTTTCCTTGAGAGCTGCTTGGAAGCCTGATGGTGTGTGAAGTTAGTGAGCCAAATGGAGTTGTTCTCCCACAAGAACCACTCGTCTGATTCTTCTTCAATATGCCCTTCACCAACATGCAGTGTTTCCTTGATTGAATTAGCTCTCACACCAATACTTGCGCATAGAGCCTTTGCATTGAGGACTCTCTGAAAACGGCTTTGGCGCTGAAGCTGTCTGTGAATGTGGAGTTGGTGGCATGTGAAACCCGCATGTGGAGCATTGGTTTGTGTGGGATGCGCTCACCAGGCTTCCTTTCAGTTCTAGGCACTCAAAGGGCATTAAGTATAGAGTGTGAAAACTGAGTTTCCTTGAGAGCTGCTTGGAAGCCTAATAGTGTGTGAAGTTAGTGAGCCAAATGGAGTTGTTCTCCCACACGAACCACTTGGCTGATTCTTCTTCAATATGCCCTTCACCAACATGCAGTGTTTCCTTGATTGAATTAGCTCTCACACCATTATTGCGCATAGAGCCTTTGCATCGAGGACTCTCTAAAAACGACTTTGGCGCTGAAGTTGTCTGTGAATGTGGAGTTGGTGGCATGTGAAACCCACATGTGGAGCATCGGTTTGTGTCGGATGCTCACCATGCTCCTTTCAGTGCTAGACACTCAAAGGGCATGAGCATAGAGTGTGAAAACTGAGTTTCCTTGAGAGCTGCTTGGAAGCCTGATGGTGTGTGAAGTTAGTGAGCCAAATGGAGTTGTTGTCCCACAAGAACCACTCGGCTGATTCTTCTTCAATATGCCCTTCACCAACATGCAGTGTTTCTTTGATTGAATTAGCTCTCACACCAATATTTGCGCATAGAGCCTTTGCATTGAGGGCTATCTGAAAAAGGCTTTGGTGCTGAAGATGTCTGTGAATGTGGAGTTGGTGGCATGTGAAACCCGCATGTGGAGCATTGGTTTGTGTGGGATGCTCTACCAGGTTCATTCCTAGATAATGCACTGAAAGAGCATTAAGCATAGAGTGTGAAAACTGAGTTTCCTTGAGAGCTGCTTGTAAGCCTGATGGTGTGAAGTTAGTCAGCCAAATGGAGTTGTTCTCCCACAAGAATCACTCGGCTGATTCTTCTTCAATATGCCCGTGACCAACATGCAGTGTTTCCTTGATTGAATTAGCTCTCACACCAACATGTGTGTCTAGAGCCTTTGCATTGAGGACTCTTTGAATACGGCTTTGGCGCTGAAGTTGTCTGTGAATGTGGAGTTGATGGCATGTGAAACCCGCATGTGGAGCATTGGTTTGCGTGGGATGCTCACAAAGCTTCCTTTCAGTCCTAGGAACTCAAAGGGCATGAAGCAGAGAGTGTGAAAACTGAGTTTCCTTGAGAGCTGCTTGGAAGCCTGATGGTGTGTGAAGTTAGTGAGCCAAATGGAGTTGTTCTCCCACAAGAACCACTTGGCTGATTCTTCTTCAATATGCCCTTCACCAACATGCAGTGTTTCCTTCATTGAATTAGCTCTCACACCAATATTTGCGCCTAGAGCCTTTGCATTGAGGACTCTTTGAATACGGCTTTGGCGCTGAAGTTGTCTGTGAATGTGGAGTTGGTGGCATGTGAAACCCGCATGTGGAGCATTGGTTTGTGTGGGATGCTCTACCAGGTTCATTCCTAGATAATGCACTGAAAGGGCATTAAGCATAGAGTGTGAAAACTGAGTTTCCTTGAGAGCTGCTTGGAAGCCTGATGGTGTGTGAAGTTAGTGAGCCAAATGGAGTTGTTCTCCCACAAGAACCACTTGGCTGATTCTTCTTCAATATGCCCTTCACCAATATGCAGTGTTTCCTTGATTGAATTAGCTCTCACACCAAAATTTGTGCATAGAGCCTATGCATTGAGGGCTATGTGAAAACGGCTTTGGCGCTGAAGTTGTCTGTGAATGTGGAGTTGGTGGCATGTGAAACCCACATGTGGAGCATTGGTTTGCGTGGGATGCTCATCAAGCTTCGGTTCAGTCCTAGACACTCAAAGGGCGTTAAGCATAGAGTGTGAAAACTGAGTTTCCTTGAGAGCTGCTTGGAAGCCTGATGGTGTGTGAAGTTAGTGAGCCAAATGGAGTTGTTCTCCCACAAGAACCACTCGGCTGATTCTTCTTCAATATGCCCTTCACCAACATGCAGTGTTTCCTTGATTGAATTAGCTCTCACACAAATATTTGCGTCTAGAAGCTTTGCATTGAGGGCTATCTGAAAACGACTTTGGTGCAGAAGTTGTCTGTGAATGTGGAGTTGGTGGCATGTGAAACCCGCATGTGGAGCATTGGTTTGTGTTAAATACGCTCACCAGGCTTATTTTCTGTGCTAGGCACTCAAAGAGCAAGAAGCATAGAGTGTGAAAACTGAGTTTCCTTGAGAGCTGCTTGGAAGCCTGATTGTGTGTGAAGTTAGTCAGCCAAATGGAGTTGTTCTCACAAAGAACCACTCGTCTGATTCTTCTTCAATATGCCCTGCACCAACATGCAGTGTTTCCCTGATTGAATTAGCTCTCACATCAATATTTGCGCCTAGATCCTTTGCATTGAACTCTCTGAAAACGGCTTTGGCGATGACGTTGTCTGTGAATGTTGAGTTGGTGGCATGTGAAACCCGTATGTGGAGCATTGGTTTGCGTGGGATGCTCACAAAGCTTCCTTTCAGTCCTAGGCTCTCAAACGGCATTAAGCATAGAGTGTGAAAACTGAGTTTCCTTGAGAGCTGCTTGGAAGCCTGATGGTGTGTGAAGTTAGTGAGCCAAATGGAGTTGTTCTCCCACAAGAACCACTCGTCTGATTCTTCTTCAATATGCCCTTCACCAACATGCAGTGTTTCCTTGATTGAATTAGCTCTCACACAATTATTGCGCATAGAGCCTTTGCATTGAGGACTCTCTGAAAACGGCTTTGGCGCTGAAGCTGTCTGTGAATGTGGAGTTGGTGGCATGTGAAACCCGCATGTGGAGCATTGGTTTGTGTGGGATGCGCTCACCAGGCTTCCTTTCAGTTCTAGGCACTCAAAGGGCATTAAGCATAGAGTGTGAAACCTGAGTTTCCTTGAGAGCTGCTTGGAAGCCTAATAGTGTGTGAAGTTAGTGAGCCAAATGGAGTTGTTCTCCCACACGAACCACTCGGCTGATTCTTCTTCAATATGCCCTTCACCAACATGCAGTGTTTCCTTGATTGAATTAGCTCTCACACCATTATTGCGCATAGAGCCTTTGCATCGAGGACTCTCTAAAAACGACTTTGGCGCTGAAGTTGTCTGTGAATGTGGAGTTGGTGGCATGTGAAACCCACATGTGGAGCATCGGTTTGCGTGGGATGCTCACCATGCTCCTTTCAGTGCTAGACACTCAAAGGGCATGAGCATAGAGTGTGAAAACTGAGTTTCCTTGAGAGCTGCTTGGAAGCCTGATGGTGTGTGAAGTTACTGAGCCAAATGGAGTTGTTCTCCCACAAGAACCACTCGGCTGATTCTTCTTCGATATGCCCTTCACCAACATGCAGTGTTTCTTTGATTGAATTAGCTCTCACACCAATATTTGCGCATAGAGCCTTTGCATTGAGGGCTATCTGAAAACGGCTTTGGTGCTGAAGATGTCTGTGAATGTGGAGTTGGTGGCATGTGAAACCCGCATGTGGAGCATTGGTTTGTGTGGGATGCTCTACCAGGTTCATTCCTAGATAATGCACTGAAAGAGCATTAAGCATAGAGTGTGAAAACTGAGTTTCCTTGAGAGCTGCTTGTAAGCCTGATGGTGTGTGAAGTTAGTGAGCCAAATGGAGTTGTTCTCCCACAAGAATCACT
This sequence comes from Ochotona princeps, assembly GCF_030435755.1. Lineage (NCBI taxonomy): Eukaryota > Metazoa > Chordata > Mammalia > Lagomorpha > Ochotonidae > Ochotona > Ochotona princeps. Next base: position 16,322 of record NW_026696914.1, on the reverse strand, counting down.
CGGCTGATTCTTCTTCAATATGCCCTTCACCAACATGCAGTGTTTCCTTGATTGAATTAGCTCTCACACCAACATGTGTGTCTAGAGCCTTTGCATTGAGGGCTATCTGAAAACGGCTTTGGCGCTGAAGTTTTCTGTGAATGTGGAGTTGATGGCATGTGAAACCCGCATGTGAAGCATTGGTTTGTGTGGGATGCTCATCAAGCTTCTGTTTAGTCCTAGGCACTCAAAAGGCATTAAGCATAGAGTGTGAAAACTGAGTTTCCTTGAGAGCTGCTTGGAAGCCTGATGGTGTGTGAAGTTAATGAGCCACATGGAGTTGTTTTCCCACAAGAACCACTCGGCTGATTCTTCTTCAATATGCCCTTCACCAACATGCAGTGTTTCCTTGATTGAATTAGCTCTCACACCAATATTTGCGCCTAGAGCCTTTGCATCGAGGACTCTCTGAAAACTACTTTGCCCCTGAAGTTGTCTGTGAATGTAGATGGTGGCATGTGAAACCCGCATGTGGAGCATTGGTTTTTGTGGGATGCTCAACAGGCTCCTTTCATTCCTAGGCACTCAAAGGGCATTAAGCATAGAGTGTGAAAACTGAGTTTCCTTGAGAGCTGCTTGGAAGCCTGATGGTGTGTGAAGTTAGTGAGCCAAATGGAGTTGTTCTCCCACAAGAACCACTCGGCTGATTCTTCTTCAATATGCCCTTCACCAACATGCAGTGTTTCCTTCATTGAATTAGCTCTCACACCAATATTTGCGCATAGAGCCTTTGCATTGAGGACTCTTTGAATACGGCTTTGGCACTGAAGTTGTCTGTGAATGTGGAGTTGGTGGCATGTGAAACCCGCATGTGGAGCATTGGTTTGTGTGGGATGCACACCAAGCTTCCTTTCAATCCAAGGGACTCAAAGGGCATGAAGCATAGAGTGTGAAAACTGAGTTTCCTTGAGAGCTGCTTGGAAGCCTGATGGTGTGTGAAGTTAGTGAGCCAAATGGAGTTGTTTTCCAAAAGAACCACTTGGCTGATTCTTCTTCAATATGCCCTTCACCAACATGCAGTGTTTCCTTGATTGAATTAGCTCTCACACCAATATTTGCGCATAGAGCCTTTGCATTGAGGGCTATCTGAAAACGGCTTTGGTGCTGAAGATGTCTGTGAATGTGGAGTTGGTGGCATGTGAAACCCGCATGTGGAGCATTGGTTTGTGTGGGATGCTCTACCAGGTTCATTCCTAGATAATGCACTCAAAGGTCATTAAGCATAGAGTGTGAAAACTGAGTTTCCTTGAGGTCTGCTTGGAAGCCTGATGATGTGTGAAGTTAGTGAGCCAAATGGAGTTGTTCTCCCACAAGAACCACTCGGCTGATTCTTCTTCAATATGCCCTTCACCAACATGCAGTGTTTCCTTCATTGAATTAGCTCTCACACCAATATTTGCGCATAGAGCCTTTGCATTGAACTCTCTTAAAACGGCTTTGGCGATGACGTTGTCTGTGAATGTGGAGTTGGTGGCATGTGAAACCCGCATGTGGAGCATTGGTTTGTGTGGAATGCGCTCACCAGGCTTCCTTTCAGTGCTAGGCACTCAAAGAGCATTAAGCATAGAGTGTGAAAACTGAGTTTCCTTGAGAGCTGCTTTGAAGCCTGATGGTGTGTGAAGTTAGTGAGCCAAATGGAGTTGTTTTCCAAAAGAACCACTTGGCGGATTCTTCTTCAATATGCGCTTCACCAATAATCAGAATTTCCTTGATTGAATTAGCTCTCACACCAATATTTGCGCATAGAGCCTTTGCATTGAGGGCTATCTGAAAACGGCTTTGGCGCTGAAGTTGTCTGTGAATGTGGAGTTGGTGGCATGTGAAACCCGCATGTGGAGCATTGGTTTGTGTGGGATGCTCATCAAGCTTCTGTTTAGTCCTAGGCACTCAAAAGGCATTAAGCATAGAGTGTGAAAACTGAGTTTCCTTGAGAGCTGCTTGGAAGCATGATGGTGTGTGAAGTTAAAGAGCCACATGGAGTTGTTTTCCAAAAGAACCACTCGGCTGATTCTTCTTCAATATGCCCTTCACCAACATGCAGTGTTTCCTTCATTGAATTAGCTCTCACACCAATATTTGCGCATAGAGCCTTTGCATTGAACTCTCTTAAAACGGCTTTGGCGATGACGTTGTCTGTGAATGTGGAGTTGGTGGCATGTGAAACCCGCATGTGGAGCATTGGTTTGTGTGGAATGCGCTCACCAGGCTTCCTTTCAGTGCTAGGCACTCAAAGAGCATTAAGCATAGAGTGTGAAAACTGAGTTTCCTTGAGAGCTGCTTTGAAGCCTGATGGTGTGTGAAGTTAGTGAGCCAAATGGAGTTGTTTTCCAAAAGAACCACTTGGCGGATTCTTCTTCAATATGCGCTTCACCAATAATCAGAATTTCCTTGATTGAATTAGCTCTCACACCAATATTTGCGCATAGAGCCTTTGCATTGAGGGCTATCTGAAAACGGCTTTGGCGCTGAAGTTGTCTGTGAATGTGGAGTTGGTGGCATGTGAAACCCGCATGTGGAGCATTGGTTTGTGTGGGATGCACACCAAGCTTCCTTTCAATCCAAGGCACTCAAAGGGCATGAAGCATAGAGTGTGAAAACTGAGTTTCCTTGAGAGCTGCTTGGAAGCCTGATGGTGTGTGAAGTTAGTGAGCCAAAAGGAGTTGTTTTCCAAAAGAACCACTTGGCTGATTCTTCTTCAATATGCCCTTCACCAACATGCAGTGTTTCCTTGATTGAATTAGCTCTCACACGAAAATTTGCGCCTAGAGCCTTTGCATTGAGGGCTATCTGAAAACGGCTTTGGCTCTGAAGTTGTCTGTGAATGTGGAGTTGGTGGCATGTGAAACCCGCATGTGGAGCATTGGTTTGTGTGGGATGCTCTACCAGGTTCATTCCTAGATAATGCACTGAAAGGGCATTAAGCCTAGAGTGTGAAAACTGAGTTTCCTTGAGAGCTGCTTGGAAGCCTGATGGTGTGTGAAGTTAGTGAGACAAATGGAGTTGTTTTCCGAAAGAAATATTCGACTGATTCTTCTTCAATATGCCCTTCACCAACATGCAGTGTTTCCTTGATTGAATTAGCTCTCACACAAATATTTGCGTCTAGAAGCTTTGCATTGAGGACTATCTGAAAACGGCTTTGGTGCTGAAGATGTCTGTGAATGTAGATGGTGTCATGTGAAACCCGCATGTGGAGCATTGTTTTGTGTGGGATGCTCAACAGGCTCCTTTCATTCCTAGGCACTCAAAGGGCATTAAGCCTAGAGTGTGAAAACTGAGTTTCCTTGAGAGCTGCTTTGAAGCCTGATGGTGTGTGAAGTTAGTGAGCCAAATGGAGTTGTTTTCCAAAAGAACCACTTGGCGGATTCTTCTTCAATATGCCCTTCACCAACATGCAGTGTTTCCTTCATTGAATTAGCTCTCACACCAATATTTGCGCATAGAGCCTTTGCATTGAGGACTCTTTGAATACGGCTTTGGCACTGAAGTTGTCTGTGAATGTGGAGTTGGTGGCATGTGAAACCCGCATGTGGAGCATTGGTTTGTGTGGGATGCACACCAAGCTTCCTTTCAATCCAAGGCACTCAAAGGGCATGAAGCATAGAGTGTGAAAACTGAGTTTCCTTGAGAGCTGCTTGGAAGCCTGATGGTGTGTGAAGTTAGTGAGCCAAATGGAGTTGTTTTCCAAAAGAACCACTCGACTGATTCTTCTTCAATATGCCCTTCACCAACATGCAGTGTTTCCTTGATTGAATTAGCTCTCACACAAATATTTGCGACTAGAAGCTTTGCATTGAGGACTATCTGAAAACGGCTTTGGTGCTGAAGATGTCTGTGAATGTGGAGTTGGTGTCATGTGAAACCCGCATGTGGAGCATTGGTTTGTGTGGGATGCTCTACCAGGTTCATTCCAAGATAATGCACTGAAAGGGCATTAAGCCTAGAGTGTGAAAACTGAGTTTCCTTGAGAGCTGCTTTGAAGCCTGATGGTGTGTGAAGTTAGTGAGCCAAATGGAGTTGTTTTCCAAAAGAACCACTTGGCGGATTCTTCTTCAATATGCCCTTCACCAATAATCAGAATTTCCTTGATTGAATTAGCTCTCACACCAATATTTGCGCATAGAGCCTTTGCATTGAGGGCTATCTGAAAACGGCTTTGGCGCTGAAGTTGTCTGTGAATGTGGAGTTGGTGGCATGTGAAACCCGCATGTGGAGCATTGGTTTGTGTGGGATGCTCATCAAGCTTCCTTTCAGGCCTAGGCACTCAACGGGCATTAAGCATAGAGTGTGAAAACTGAGTTTCCTTGAGAGCTGCTTGGAAGCCTGATGGTGTGTGAAGTTAGTGAGCCAAATGTAGTTGTTCTCCCACAAGAACCACTCGGCTGATTCTGCTTCAATATGCCCTTCACCAACATGCAGTGTTTCCTTGATTGAATTAGCTCTCACACCAATATTTGCGCCTAGAGCCTTTGCATCGAGGACTCTCTGAAAACGGCTTTGGCCCTGAAGTTGTCTGTGAATGCAGATGGTGGCATGTGAAACCCGCATGTGGAGCATTGGTTTGTGTGGGATGCTCAACAGGCCTCTTTCAGTCCTAGGCACTCAAAGGGCATGAAGCATAGAGTGTGAAAACTGAGTTTCCTTGAGAGCTGCTTGGAAGCCTGATGGTGTGTGAAGTTAGTGAGCCAAATGGAGTTGTTCTCCCACAAGAACCACTCGACTGATTCTTCTTCAATATGCCCTTCACCAACATGCAGTGTTTCCTTCATTGAATTAGCTCTCATACCAAAATTTGCACATAGAGCCTTTGCCTTGAGGACTCTCTGACAACGGCTTTGGCGCTGAAGTTGTCTGTGAATGTGGAGTTGGTGGCATGTGAAACCCGCATGTGGAGATTGGTTTGTGTGGGATGCTCATCAAGCTTCTGTTCAGTCCTAGGCACTCAAAAGGCATTAAGCATAGAGTGTGAAAAGTGAGTTTCCTTGAGAGCTGCTTGGAAGCCTGATGGTGTGTGAAGTTAGTGAGCCAAATGGAGTTGTTCTCCCACAAGAACCACTCGGCTGATTCTTCTTCAATATGCCCTTCACCAACATGCAGTGTTTCCTTGATTGAATTAGCTCTCACACCAATATTTCCGCATAGAGCCTTTGCATTGAGGACTCTTTGAATACGGCTTTGGCACTGAAGTTGTCTGTGAATGTGGAGTTGGTGGCATGTGAAACCCGCATGTGGAGCATTGGTTTGTGTGGGATGCTCTACCAGGTTCATTCCTAGATACTGCACTGAAAGGGCATTAAGCCTAGAGTGTGAAAACTGAGTTTCCTTGAGAGCTGCTTGTAAGCCTGATGGTGTGTGAAGTTAGTGAGCCAAATGGATTTGTTTTCCAAAAGAACCACTCGGCTGATTCTTCTTCAATATGCCCTTCACCAACATGCAGTGTTTCCTTGATTGAATTAGCTCTCACACCAATATTTGCGCATAGAGCCTTTGCATTGAGGGCTATCTGAAAACGGCTTTGGTGCTGAAGTTGTCTGTGAATGTGGAGTTGGTGGCATGTGAAACCCGCATGTGGAGCATTGGTTTGTGTGGGATGCTCATCAAGCTTCCTTTCAGTCCTAGGCTCTCAAAGGGCATGAAGCATAGAGTGTGAAAAGTGAGTTTCCTTGAGAGCTGCTTGGAAGCCTGATGGTGTGTGAAGTTAGTGAGCCAAATGGAGTTGTTCTCCCACAAGAACCACTCGGCTGATTCTTCTTCAATATGCCCTTCACCAACATGCAGTGTTTCCTTGATTGAATTAGCTCTCACACCAACATGTGTGTCTAGAGCCTTTGCATTGAGGACTCTCTGAAAACGGCTTTGGCGCTGAAATTGTCTGTGAATGTGGAGTTGGTGGCATGTGAAACCCGCATGTGGAACATTGGTTTGTGTGGGATGCTCTACCTGGTTCATTCCTAGATAATGCACTCAAAGGGCATGAAACATAGAGTGTGAAAACTGAGTTTCCTTGAGAGCTGCTTGGAAGCCTGATGGTGTGTGAAGTTAGTGAGCCAAATGGAGTTGTTCTCCCACAAGAACCACTCGGCTGATTCTTCTTCAATATGCCCTTCACCAACATGCAGTGTTTCCTTGATTGAATTAGCTCTCACACCAATATTTGTGTCTAGAGCCTTTGCATTGAGGGCTATTTGAAAACGGCTTTAGTGCTGAAGTTGTCTGTGAATGTGGAGTTGGTGGCATGTGAAACCCGCATTTGGAGCATTGGTTTGTGTGGGATGCTCTACCAGGTTCATTCCTAGATAATGCACTCAAAGGGCATGAAGCATAGAGTGTGAAAACTGAGTTTCCTTGAGAGCTGCTTGGAAGCCTGATGGTGTGTGAAGTTAGTGAGCCAAATGGAGTTGTTTTCCAAAAGAACCACTTGGCTGATTCTTCTTCAATATGCCATTCACCAACATGCAGTGTTTCCTTGATTGAATTAGCTCTCACACCAATATTTGTGTCTAGAGCCTTTGCATTGAGGGCTATCTGAAAACGGCTTTGGCGCTCAAGTTGTCTGTGAATGTGGAGTTGGTGGCATGTGAAACCCGCATGTGGAGCATTGGTTTGTGTGGGATGTTCTACCAGGTTCATTCCTAGATAATGCACTGAAAGGGCATTAAGCATAGAGTGTGAAAACTGAGTTTCCTTGAGAGCTGTTTGGAAGCCTGATGGTGTGTGAAGTTAGTGAGCCAAATGGAGTTGTTTTCCAAAAGAACCACTTGGCTGATTCTTCTTCAATATGCCCTTCACCAACATGCAGTGTTTCTTTGATTGAATTAGCTCTCACACCAAAATTTGCACATAGAGCCTTTGCCTTGAGGACTCTCTGACAACGGCTTTGGCGCTGAAGTTGTCTGTGAATGTGGAGTTGGTGGCATGTGAAACCCGCATGTGGAGATTGGTTTGTGTGGGATGCTCATCAAGCTTCTGTTCAGTCCTAGGCACTCATAGGGCATTAAGCATAGAGTGTGAAAACTGAGTTTCCTTGAGAGCTGCTTGGAAGCCTGTTGGTGTGTGAAGTTAGTGAGCCAAATGGAGTTTTTCTCCCACAAGAACCACTCGGCTGATTCTTCTTCAATATGCCCTTCACCAACATGCAGTGTTTCCTTGATTGAATAGCTCTCACACAAATATTTCCGCATAGAGCCTTTGCATTGAGGACTCTTTGAATACGGCTTTGGCACTGAAGTTGTCTGTGAATGTGGAGTTGGTGGCATGTGAAACCCGCATGTGGAGCATTGGTTTGTGTGGGATGTTCTACCAGGTTCATTCCTAGATACTGCACTGAAAGGGCATTAAGCCTAGAGTGTGAAAACTGAGTTTCCTTGAGGTCTGCTTGGAAGCCTGATGGTGTGTGAAGTTAGTCAGCCAAATGGAGTTGTTTTCCAAAAGAACCACTCGGCTGATTCTTCTTCAATATACCCTTCACCAACATGCAGTGTTTCCTTGATTGAATTAGCTCTCAAACCAATATTTGCGCATAGAGCCTTTGCATTGAGGGCTATCTGAAAACGGCTTTGGTGCTGAAGTTGTCTGTGAATGTGGAGTTGGTGGCATGTGAAACCCGCATGTGGAGCATTGGTTTGTGTGGGATGCTCATCAAGCTTCCTTTCAGTCCTAGGCACTCAAAGGGCATTAAGCATAGAGTGTGAAAAGTGAGTTTCCTTGAGAGCTGCTTGGAAGCCTGATGGTGTGTGAAGTTAGTGAGCCAAATGGAGTTGTTCTCCCACAAGAACCAATCGGCTGATTCTTCTTCAATATGCCCTTCACCAACATGCAGTGTTTCCTTGATAAAATCAGCTCTCACACCAACATGTGTGTCTAGAGCCTTTGCATTGAGGACTCTCTGAAAACGGCTTTGGCGCTGAAATTGTCTGTGAATGTGGAGTTGGTGGCATGTGAAACCCGCATGTGGAACATTGGTTTGTGTGGGATGCTCTACCTGGTTCATTCCTAGATAATGCACTCAAAGGGCATGAAGCATAGAGTGTGAAAACTGAGTTTCCTTGAGAGCTGCTTGGAAGCCTGATGGTGTGTGAAGTTAGTGAGCCAAATGGAGTTGTTCTACCACAAGAACCACTCAGCTGATTCTTCTTCAATATGCCCTTCACCAACATGCAGTGTTTCCTTGATTGAATTAGCTCTCAAACCAATATTTGCGCATAGAGCCTTTGCATTGAGGGCTATCTGAAAACGGCTTTGGTGCTGAAGATGTCTGTGAATGTGGAGTTGGTGGCATGTGAAACCCGCATGTGGAGCATTGGTTTGTGTGGGATGCTCATCAAGCTTCCTTTCAGTCCTAGGCACTCAAAGGGCATTAAGCATAGAGTGTGAAAAGTGAGTTTCCTTGAGAGCTGCTTGGAAGCCTGATGGTGTGTGAAGTTAGTGAGCCAAATGGAGTTGTTCTCCCACAAGAACCACTCGGCTGATTCTTCTTCAATATGCCCTTCACCAACATGCAGTGTTTCCTTGATAAAATCAGCTCTCACACCAACATGTGTGTCTAGAGCCTTTGCATTGAGGACTCTCTGAAAACGGCTTTGGCGCTGAAATTGTCTGTGAATGTGGAGTTGGTGGCATGTGAAACCCGCATGTGGAACATTGGTTTGTGTGGGATGCTCTACCTGGTTCATTCCTAGATAATGCACTCAAAGGGCATGAAGCATAGAGTGTGAAAACTGAGTTTCCTTGAGAGCTGCTTGGAAGCCTGATGGTGTGTGAAGTTAGTGAGCCAAATGGAGTTGTTCTCCCACAAGAACCACTCGGCTGATTCTTCTTCAATATGCCCTTCACCAACATGCAGTGTTTCCTTGATTGAATTAGCTCTCACACCAATATTTGTGTCTAGAGCCTTTGCATTGAGGGCTATTTGAAAACGGCTTTAGTGCTGAAGTTGTCTGTGAATGTGGAGTTGGTGGCATGTGAAACCCGCATGTGGAGCATTGGTTTGTGTGGGATGCTCTACCAGGTTCATTCCTAGATAATGCACTCAAAGGGCATGAAGCATAGAGTGTGAAAACTGAGTTTCCTTGAGAGCTGCTTGGAAGCCTGATGGTGTGTGAAGTTAGTGAGCCAAATGGAGTTGTTTTCCAAAAGAAGCACTTGGCTGATTCTTCTTCAATATGCCCTTCACCAACATGCAGTGTTTCCTTGATTGAATTAGCTCTCACACCAATATTTGTGTCTAGAGCCTTTGCATTGAGGGCTATCTGAAAACGGCTTTGGCGCTGAAGTTGTCTGTGAATGTGGAGTTGGTGGCATGTGAAACCCGCATGTGGAGCATTGGTTTGTGTGAGATGCTCATCAAGCTTCTGTTCAGTCGTAGGCACTCAAAGGGCATTAAGCATAGAGTGTGAAAACTGAGTTTCCTTGAGAGCTGCTTGGAAGCCTGATGGTGTGTGAAGTTAGTGAGCCAAATGGAGTTGTTCTCCCACAAGAACCACTCTGCTGATTCTTCTTCAATATGCCCTTCACCAACATGCAGTGTTTCCTTGATTGAATTAGCTCTCACACCAATATTTCTTCCTAGAGCCATTGCATTGAGGACTCTTTGAATACGGCTTTGGCAATGAAGTTGTCTGTGAATGTGGAGTTGGTGGCTTGTGAAAACCCCATGTGGAGCATGGGTTTGTGTGGGATGCTCAACAGGCCTCTTTCAGTCCTAGGCACTGAAAGGGCATGAAGCATAGAGTGTGAAAACTGAGTTTTCTTGAGAGCTGCTTGGAAGCCTGATGGTGTGTGAAGTTAGTGAGCCAAATGAAGTTGTTCTCCCACAAGAACCACTCGACTGATTCTTCTTCAATATGCCCTTCACCAACATGAATTAGCTCTCATACCAAAATTTGCACATAGAGCCTTTGCCTTGAGGACTCTCTGACAACGGCTTTGGCGCTGAAGTTGTCTGTGAATGTGGAGTTGGTGGCATGTGAAACCCGCATGTGGAGATTGGTTTGTGTGGGATGCTCATCAAGCTTCTGTTCAGTCCTAGGCACTCAAAAGGCATTAAGCATAGAGTGTGAAAAGTGAGTTTCCTTGAGAGCTGCTTGGAAGCCTGATGGTGTGTGAAGTTAGTGAGCCAAATGGAGTTGTTCTCCCACAAGTACCACTCGGCTGATTCTTCTTCAATATGCCCTTCACCAACATGCAGTGTTTCCTTGATTGAATTAGCTCTCACACCAATATTTGTGTCTAGAGCCTTTGCATTGAGGGCTATTTGAAAACGGCTTTAGTGCTGAAGTTGTCTGTGAATGTGGAGTTGGTGGCATGTGAAACCCGCATTTGGAGCATTGGTTTGTGTGGGATGCTCATCAAGCTTCCTTTCAGTCCTAGGCACTCAAAGGGCATTAAGCATAGAGTGTGAAAAGTGAGTTTCCTTGAGAGCTGCTTGGAAGCCTGATGGTGTGTGAAGTTAGTGAGCCAAATGGAGTTGTTCTCCCACAAGAACCACTCGGCTGATTCTTCTTCAATATGCCCTTCACCAACATGCAGTGTTTCCTTGATTGAATTAGCTCTCACACCAACATGTGTGTCTAGAGCCTTTGCATTGAGGACTCTCTGAAAACGGCTTTGGTGCTGAAATTGTCTGTGAATGTGGAGTTGGTGGCATGTGAAACCCGCATGTGGAACATTGGTTTCTGTGGGATGCTCTACCTGGTTCATTCCTAGATAATGCACTCAAAGGGCATGAAACATAGAGTGTGAAAACTGAGTTTCCTTGAGAGTTGCTTGGAAGCCTGATGGTGTGTGAAGTTAGTGAGCCAAATGGAGTTGTTCTCCCACAAGAACCACTCGGCTGATTCTTCTTCAATATGCCCTTCACCAACATGCAGTGTTTCCTTGATTGAATTAGCTCTCACACCAATATTTGTGTCTAGAGCCTTTGCATTGAGGGCTATTTGAAAACGGCTTTAGTGCTGAAGTTGTCTGTGAATGTGGAGTTGGTGGCATGTGAAACCCGCATTTGGAGCATTGGTTTGTGTGGGATGCTCATCAAGCTTCCTTTCAGTCCTAGGCACTCAAAGGGCATTAAGCATAGAGTGTGAAAAGTGAGTTTCCTTGAGAGCTGCTTGGAAGCCTGATGGTGTGTGAAGTTAGTGAGCCAAATGGAGTTGTTCTCCCACAAGAACCACTCGGCTGATTCTTCTTCAATATGCCCTTCACCAACATGCAGTGTTTCCTTGATTGAATTAGCTCTCACACCAACATGTGTGTCTAGAGCCTTTGCATTGAGGACTCTCTGAAAACGGCTTTGGCGCTGAAATTGTCTGTGAATGTGGAGTTGGTGGCATGTGAAACCCGCATGTGGAACATTGGTTTGTGTGGGATGCTCTACCTGGTTCATTCCTAGATAATGCACTCAAAGGGCATGAAACATAGAGTGTGAAAACTGAGTTTCCTTGAGAGCTGCTTGGAAGCCTGATGGTGTGTGAAGTTAGTGAGCCAAATGGAGTTGTTCTCCCACAAGAACCACTCGGCTGATTCTTCTTCAATATGCCCTTCACCAACATGCAGTGTTTCCTTGATTGAATTAGCTCTCACACCAACATGTGTGTCTAGAGCCTTTGCATTGAGGACTCTCTGAAAACGGCTTTGGCGCTGAAATTGTCTGTGAATGTGGAGTTGGTGGCATGTGAAACCCGCATGTGGAACATTGGTTTGTGTGGGATGCTCTACCTGGTTCATTCCTAGATAATGCACTCAAAGGGCATGAAACATAGAGTGTGAAAACTGAGTTTCCTTGAGAGCTGCTTGGAAGCCTGATGGTGTGTGAAGTTAGTGAGCCAAATGGAGTTGTTCTCCCACAAGAACCACTCGGCTGATTCTTCTTCAATATGCCCTTCACCAACATGCAGTGTTTACTTGATTGAATTAGCTCTCACACCAATATTTGTGTCTAGAGCCTTTGCATTGAGGGCTATTTGAAAACGGCTTTAGTGCTGAAGTTGTCTGTGAATGTGGAGTTGGTGGCATGTGAAACCCGCATTTGGAGCATTGGTTTGTGTGGGATGCTCTACCAGGTTCATTCCTAGATAATGCACTCAAAGGCATGAAGCATAGAGTGTGAAAACTGAGTTTCCTTGAGAGCTGCTTGGAAGCCTGATGGTGTGTGAAGTTAGTGAGCCAAATGGAGTTTTTCTCCCACAAGAACCACTCGGCTGATTCTTCTTCAATATGCCCTTCACCAACATGCAGTGTTTCCTTGATTGAATAGCTCTCACACAAATATTTCCGCATAGAGCCTTTGCATTGAGGACTCTTTGAATACGGCTTTGGCACTGAAGTTGTCTGTGAATGTGGAGTTGGTGGCATGTGAAACCCGCATGTGGAGCATTGGTTTGTGTGGGATGTTCTACCAGGTTCATTCCTAGATACTGCACTGAAAGGGCATTAAGCCTAGAGTGTGAAAACTGAGTTTCCTTGAGGTCTGCTTGGAAGCCTGATGGTGTGTGAAGTTAGTCAGCCAAATGGAGTTGTTTTCCAAAAGAACCACTCGGCTGATTCTTCTTCAATATACCCTTCACCAACATGCAGTGTTTCCTTGATTGAATTAGCTCTCAAACCAATATTTGCGCATAGAGCCTTTGCATTGAGGGCTATCTGAAAACGGCTTTGGTGCTGAAGTTGTCTGTGAATGTGGAGTTGGTGGCATGTGAAACCCGCATGTGGAGCATTGGTTTGTGTGGGATGCTCATCAAGCTTCTTTCAGTCCTAGGCACTCAAAGGCATTAAGCATAGAGTGTGAAAAGTGAGTTTCCTTGAGAGCTGCTTGGAAGCCTGATGGTGTGTGAAGTTAGTGAGCCAAATGGAGTTGTTCTCCCACAAGAACCAATCGGCTGATTCTTCTTCAATATGCCCTTCACCAACATGCAGTGTTTCCTTGATAAAATCAGCTCTCACACCAACATGTGTGTCTAGAGCCTTTGCATTGAGGACTCTCTGAAAACGGCTTTGGCGCTGAAATTGTCTGTGAATGTGGAGTTGGTGGCATGTGAAACCCGCATGTGGAACATTGGTTTGTGTGGGATGCTCTACCTGGTTCATTCCTAGATAATGCACTCAAAGGGCATGAAGCATAGAGTGTGAAAACTGAGTTTCCTTGAGAGCTGCTTGGAAGCCTGATGGTGTGTGAAGTTAGTGAGCCAAATGGAGTTGTTCTACCACAAGAACCACTCAGCTGATTCTTCTTCAATATGCCCTTCACCAACATGCAGTGTTTCCTTGATTGAATTAGCTCTCAAACCAATATTTGCGCATAGAGCCTTTGCATTGAGGGCTATCTGAAAACGGCTTTGTGCTGAAGATGTCTGTGAATGTGGAGTTGGTGGCATGTGAAACCCGCATGTGGAGCATTGGTTTGTGTGGGATGCTCATCAAGCTTCCTTTCAGTCCTAGGCACTCAAAGGGCATTAAGCATAGAGTGTGAAAAGTGAGTTTCCTTGAGAGCTGCTTGGAAGCCTGATGGTGTGTGAAGTTAGTGAGCCAAATGGAGTTGTTCTCCCACAAGAACCACTCGGCTGATTCTTCTTCAATATGCCCTTCACCAACATGCAGTGTTTCCTTGATAAAATCAGCTCTCACACCAACATGTGTGTCTAGAGCCTTTGCATTGAGGACTCTCTGAAAACGGCTTTGGCGCTGAAATTGTCTGTGAATGTGGAGTTGGTGGCATGTGAAACCCGCATGTGGAACATTGGTTTGTGTGGGATGCTCTACCTGGTTCATTCCTAGATAATGCACTCAAAGGGCATGAAGCATAGAGTGTGAAAACTGAGTTTCCTTGAGAGCTGCTTGGAAGCCTGATGGTGTGTGAAGTTAGTGAGCCAAATGGAGTTGTTCTCCACAAGAACCACTCGGCTGATTCTTCTTCAATATGCCCTTCACCAACATGCAGTGTTTCCTTGATTGAATTAGCTCTCACACCAATATTTGTGTCTAGAGCCTTTGCATTGAGGGCTATTTGAAAACGGCTTTAGTGCTGAAGTTGTCTGTGAATGTGGAGTTGGTGGCATGTGAAACCCGCATTTGGAGCATTGTTTTGTGTGGGATGCTCTACCAGGTTCATTCCTAGATAATGCACTCAAAGGGCATGAAGCATAGAGTGTGAAAACTGAGTTTCCTGGGTGGGTGTGGGTGGAGAGCTGCTTGGAAGCCTGATGGTGTGTGAAGTTAGTGAGCCAAATGGAGTTGTTTTCCAAAAGAAGCACTTGGCTGATTCTTCTTCAATATGCCCTTCACCAACATGCAGTGTTTCCTTGATTGAATTAGCTCTCACACCAATATTTGTGTCTAGAGCCTTTGCATTGAGGGCTATCTGAAAACGGCTTTGGCGCTGAAGTTGTCTGTGAATGTGGAGTTGGTGGCATGTGAAACCCGCATGTGGAGCATTGGTTTGTGTGAGATGCTCATCAAGCTTCTGTTCAGTCGTAGGCACTCAAAGGGCATTAAGCATAGAGTGTGAAAACTGAGTTTCCTTGAGAGCTGCTTGGAAGCCTGATGGTGTGTGAAGTTAGTGAGCCAAATGGAGTTGTTCTCCCACAAGAACCACTCTGCTGATTCTTCTTCAATATGCCCTTCACCAACATGCAGTGTTTCCTTGATTGAATTAGCTCTCACACCAATATTTCTTCTAGAGCCATTGCATTGAGGACTCTTTGAATACGGCTTTGGCAATGAAGTTGTCTGTGAATGTGGAGTTGGTGGCTTGTGAAAACCCCATGTGGAGCATGGGTTGTGTGGGATGCTCAACAGGCCTCTTTCAGTCCTAGGCACTGAAAGGGCATGAAGCATAGAGTGTGAAAACTGAGTTTTCTTGAGAGCTGCTTGGAAGCCTGATGGTGTGTGAAGTTAGTGAGCCAAATGAAGTTGTTCTCCCACAAGAACCACTCGACTGATTCTTCTTCAATATGCCCTTCACCAACATGAATTAGCTCTCATACCAAAATTTGCACATAGAGCCTTTGCCTTGAGGACTCTCTGACAACGGCTTTGGCGCTGAAGTTGTCTGTGAATGTGGAGTTGGTGGCATGTGAAACCCGCATGTGGAGATTGGTTTGTGTGGGATGCTCATCAAGCTTCTGTTCAGTCCTAGGCACTCAAAAGGCATTAAGCATAGAGTGTGAAAAGTGAGTTTCCTTGAGAGCTGCTTGGAAGCCTGATGGTGTGTGAAGTTAGTGAGCCAAATGGAGTTGTTCTCCCACAAGTACCACTCGGCTGATTCTTCTTCAATATGCCTTCACCAACATGCAGTGTTTCCTTGATTGAATTAGCTCTCACACCAATATTTGTGTCTAGAGCCTTTGCATTGAGGGCTATTTGAAAACGGCTTTAGTGCTGAAGTTGTCTGTGAATGTGGAGTTGGTGGCATGTGAAACCCGCATTTGGAGCATTGGTTTGTGTGGGATGCTCATCAAGCTTCCTTTCAGTCCTAGGCACTCAAAGGGCATTAAGCATAGAGTGTGAAAAGTGAGTTTCCTTGAGAGCTGCTTGGAAGCCTGATGGTGTGTGAAGTTAGTGAGCCAAATGAAGTTGTTCTCCCACAAGAACCACTCGGCTGATTCTTCTTCAATATGCCCTTCACCAACATGCAGTGTTTCCTTGATTGAATTAGCTCTCACACCAACATGTGTGTCTAGAGCCTTTGCATTGAGGACTCTCTGAAAACGGCTTTGGCGCTGAAATTGTCTGTGAATGTGGAGTTGGTGGCATGTGAAACCCGCATGTGGAACATTGGTTTGTGTGGGATGCTCTACCTGGTTCATTCCTAGATAATGCACTCAAAGGGCATGAAACATAGAGTGTGAAAACTGAGTTCCTTGAGAGTTGCTTGGAAGCCTGATGGTGTGTGAAGTTAGTGAGCCAAATGGAGTTGTTCTCCCACAAGAACCACTCGGCTGATTCTTCTTCAATATGCCCTTCACCAACATGCAGTGTTTCCTTGATTGAATTAGCTCTCACACCAATATTTGTGTCTAGAGCCTTTGCATTGAGGGCTATTGAAAACGGCTTTAGTGCTGAAGTTGTCTGTGAATGTGGAGTTGGTGGCATGTGAAACCCGCATTTGGAGCATTGGTTTGTGTGGGATGCTCATCAAGCTTCCTTTCAGTCCTAGGCACTCAAAGGGCATTAAGCATAGAGTGTGAAAAGTGAGTTTCCTTGAGAGCTGCTTGGAAGCCTGATGGTGTGTGAAGTTAGTGAGCCAAATGGAGTTGTTCTCCCACAAGAACCACTCGGCTGATTCTTCTTCA
>NW_026696913.1:0-31125 GCF_030435755.1 Ochotona princeps | reverse complement strand
GTTCTTGTGGGAGAACAACTCCATTTGGCTCACTAACTTCACACACCATCAGGCTTCCAAGCAGCTCTCAAGGAAACTCAGTTTTCACACTCTATGCTTAGTGCCCTTTGTTTGCCTAGGACTGAAATGAAACTTGGCGAGGATCCCACACAACGAATGCTCCACATGCGGGTTTCACATGCCACCAACTCCACATTCACAGGCAACTTCAGCGCCACAGCCGTTTTCAGATAGCCCTCAATGCAAAGGCTCTAGACGCAAATATTGGTGTGAGAGCTAATTCAATCAAGGAAACACTGCATGTTGGTGAAGGGCATATTGAAGAAGGATCAGCCGAGTGGTTCTTGTGGGAGAACAACTCCATTTGGCTCACTAACTTCACACACCATCAGGCTTCCAAGCAGCTCTCAAGGAAACTCAGTTTTCACACTCTATGTTTAATGCCCTTTGAGTGCATTATCTAGGAATGAACCTGGTAGAGCATCCCACACAAACGAATGTTCCACTTGCGGGTTTCACATGCCACCAACTCCACATTCACAGGCAACTTCAGCGCCACAGCCGTTTTCAGATAGCCCTCAATGCAAAGGCTCTAGACGCAAATATTGGTGTGAGAGCTAATTCATCAAGGAAACACTGCATCTTGGTGAAGGGCATATTGAAGAAGGATCAGCGAATGTTTCTTGTGGGAGAACAACTCCATTTGGCTCACTAACTTCACACACCATCAGGCTTCCAAGCAGCTCTCAAGGAAACTCAGTTTTCACACTCTATGCTTAGTGCCCTTTGAGTGCATTATCTAGGAATGAACCTGATAGAGCATCCCACACAAACGAATGCTCCACATGCGGGTTTCACATGCCACCAACTCCACATTCACAGGCAACTTCAGCGCCACAGCCGTTTTCAGATAGCCCTCAATGCAAAGGCTCTAGACGCAAATATTGGTGTGAGAGCTAATTCAATCAAGGAAACACTGCATCTTGGTGAAGGGCATATTGAAGAAGGATCAGCCGAGTGGTTCTTGTGGGAGAACAACTCCATTTGGATCACTAACTTCACACACCATCAGGCTTCCAAGCAGCTCTCAAGGAAACTCAGTTTTCACACTCTATGCTTAGTGTCCTTTGAGTGCATTATCTAGGAATGAACCTGGTAGAGCATCCCACACAAACGAATGCTCCACATGCGGGTTTCACATGCCACCAACTCCACATTCACAGGCAACTTCAGCGCCACAGCCGTTTTCAGATAGCCCTCAATGCAAAGGCTCTAGACGCAAATATTGGTGTGAGAGCTAATTCAATCAAGGAAACACTGCATCTTGGTTATGGGCATATTGAAGAAGGATCAGCCGAGTGGTTCTTGTGGGAGAACAACTCCATTTGGATCACTAACTTCACACACCATCAGGCTTCCAAGCAGCTCTCAAGGAAACTCAGTTTTCACACTCTATGCTTAGTGCCCTTTGAGTGCATTATCTAGGAATGAACCTGGTAGAGCATCCCACACAAACGAATGCTCCACATGCGGGTTTCACTTGCCACCAACTCCACATTCACAGGC
Organism: Ochotona princeps; assembly: GCF_030435755.1. NCBI lineage: Eukaryota > Metazoa > Chordata > Mammalia > Lagomorpha > Ochotonidae > Ochotona > Ochotona princeps. The sequence goes on along the minus strand of NW_026696913.1, from coordinate 29,559 downwards.
AACTTCAGTGCCACAGCCGTTTTCAGATAGCCCTCAATGCAAAGGCTCTAGACGCAAATATTGGTGTGAGAGCTAATTCAATCAAGGAAACACTGCATCTTGGTGAAGGGCATATTGAAGAAGGATCAGCCGAATGTTTCTTGTGGGAGAACAACTCCATTTGGCTCACTAACTTCACACACCATCAGGCTTCCAAGCAGCTCTCAAGGAAACTCAGTTTTCACACTCTATGCTTAGTGCCCTTTGAGTGCATTATCTAGGAATGAACCTGATAGAGCATCCCACACAAACGAATGCTCCACATGCGGGTTTCACATGCCACCAACTCCACATTCACAGGCAACTTCAGCGCCACAGCCGTTTTCAGATAGCCCTCAATGCAAAGGCTCTAGACGCAAATATTGGTGTGAGAGCTAATTCAATCAAGGAAACACTGCATCTTGGTGAAGGGCATATTGAAGAAGGATCAGCCGAGTGGTTCTTGTGGAGAACAACTCCATTTGGCTCACTAACTTCACACACCATCAGGCTTCCAAGCAGCTCTCAAGGAAACTCAGTTTTCACACTCTATGCTTAGTGCCCTTTGAGTGCATTATCTAGGAATGAACCTGGTAGAGCATCCCACACAAACGAATGCTCCACATGCGGGTTTCACATGCCACCAACTCCACATTCACAGGCAACTTCAGCGCCACAGCCGTTTTCAGATAGCCCTCAATGCAAAGGCTCTAGACGCAAATATTGGTGTGAGAGCTAATTCAATCAAGGAAACACTGCATGTTGGTGAAGGGCATATTGAAGAAGGATCAGCCGAGTGGTTCTTGTGGGAGAACAACTCCATTTGGATCACTAACTTCACACACCATCAGGCTTCCAAGCAGCTCTCAAGGAAACTCAGTTTTCACACTCTATGCTTAGTGCCCTTTGAGTGCATTATCTAGGAATGAACCTGGTAGAGCATCCCACACAAACGAATGCTCCACATGCGGGTTTCACATGCCACCAACTCCACATTCACAGGCAACTTCAGCGCCACAGCCGTTTTCAGATAGCCCTCAATGCAAAGGCTCTAGACGCAAATATTGGTGTGAGAGCTAATTCAATCAAGGAAACACTGCATCTTGGTGAAGGGCATATTGAAGAAGGATCAGCCGAATGTTTCTTGTGGGAGAACAACTCCATTTGGCTCACTAACTTCACACACCATCAGGCTTCCAAGCAGCTCTCAAGGAAACTCAGTTTTCACACTCTATGCTTAGTGCCCTTTGAGTGCATTATCTAGGAATGAACCTGATAGAGCATCCCACACAAACGAATGCTCCACATGCGGGTTTCACATGCCACCAACTCCACATTCACAGGCAACTTCAGCGCCACAGCCGTTTTCAGATAGCCCTCAATGCAAAGGCTCTAGACGCAAATATTGGTGTGAGAGCTAATTCAATCAAGGAAACACTGCATGTTGGTGAAGGGCATATTGAAGAAGGATCAGCCGAGTGGTTCTTGTGGGAGAACAACTCCATTTGGATCACTAACTTCACACACCATCAGGCTTCCAAGCAGCTCTCAAGGAAACTCAGTTTTCACACTCTATGCTTAGTGCCCTTTGAGTGCATTATCTAGGAATGAACCTGGTAGAGCATCCCACACAAACGAATGCTCCACATGCGGGTTTCACATGCCACCAACTCCACATTCACAGGCAACTTCAGCGCCACAGCCGTTTTCAGATAGCCCTCAATGCAAAGGCTCTAGACGCAAATATTGGTGTGAGAGCTAATTCAATCAAGGAAACACTGCATGTTGGTGAAGGGCATATTGAAGAAGGATCAGCCGAGTGGTTCTTGTGGGAGAACAACTCCATTTGGCTCACTAACTTCACACACCATCAGGCTTCCAAGCAGCTCTCAAGGAAACTCAGTTTTCACACTCTATGCTTAGTGCCCTTTGTATGGCTAGGACTGAAATGAACCTGGTAGAGCATCCCACACAAACGAATGCTCCACATGCGGGTTTCACATGCCACCAACTCCACATTCACAGGCAACTTCAGCGCCACAGCCGTTTTCAGATAGCCCTCAATGCAAAGGCTCTAGACGCAAATATTGGTGTGAGAGCTAATTCAATCAAGGAAACACTGCATCTTGGTGAAGGGCATATTGAAGAAGGATCAGCCGAATGTTTCTTGTGGGAGAACAACTCCATTTGGCTCACTAACTTCACACACCATCAGGCTTCCAAGCAGCTCTCAAGGAAACTCAGTTTTCACACTCTATGCTTAGTGCCCTTTGAGTGCATTATCTAGGAATGAACCTGATAGAGCATCCCACACAAACGAATGCTCCACATGCGGGTTTCACATGCCACCAACTCCACATTCACAGGCAACTTCAGCGCCACAGCCGTTTTCAGATAGCCCTCAATGCAAAGGCTCTAGACGCAAATATTGGTGTGAGAGCTAATTCAATCAAGGAAACACTGCATCTTGGTGAAGGGCATATTGAAGAAGGATCAGCCGAGTGGTTCTTGTGGGAGAACAACTCCATTTGGATCACTAACTTCACACACCATCAGGCTTCCAAGCAGCTCTCAAGGAAACTCAGTTTTCACACTCTATGCTTAGTGCCCTTTGAGTGCATTATCTAGGAATGAACCTGGTAGAGCATCCCACACAAACGAATGCTCCACATGCGGGTTTCACATGCCACCAACTCCACATTCACAGGCAACTTCAGCGCCACAGCCGTTTTCAGATAGCCCTCAATGCAAAGGCTCTAGACGCAAATATTGGTGTGAGAGCTAATTCAATCAAGGAAACACTGCCTGTTGGTGAAGGGCATATTGAAGAAGGATCAGCCGAGTGGTTCTTGTGGGAGAACAACTCCATTTGGCTCACTAACTTCACACACCATCAGGCTTCCAAGCAGCTCTCAAGGAAACTCAGTTTTCACACTCTATGCTTAGTGCCCTTTGAGTGCATTATCTAGGAATGAACCTGGTAGAGCATCCCACACAAACGAATGCTCCACATGCGGGTTTCACATGCCACCAACTCCACATTCACAGGCAACTTCAGCGCCACAGCCGTTTTCAGATAGCCCTCAAAGCAAAGGCTCTAGACGCAAATATTGGTGTGAGAGCTAATTCAATCAAGGAAACACTGCATGTTGATGAAGGGCATGTTGAAGAAGGATCAGCCGAGTGGTTCTTGTGGGAGAACAACTCCATTTGGCTCACTAACTTCACACACCATCAGGCTTCCAAGCAGCTCTCAAGGAAACTCAGTTTTCACACTCTATGCTTAGTGCCCTTTGAGTGCATTATCTAGGAATGAACCTGGTAGAGCATCCCACACAAACGAATGCTCCACATGCGGGTTTCACATGCCACCAACTCCACATTCACAGGCAACTTCAGCGCCACAGCCGTTTTCAGATAGCCCTCAATGCAAAGGCTCTAGACGCAAATATTGGTGTGAGAGCTAATTCAATCAAGGAAACACTGCATCTTGGTGAAGGGCATATTGAAGAAGGATCAGCCGAGTGGTTCTTGTGGGAGAACAACTCCATTTGGATCACTAACTTCACACACCATCAGGCTTCCAAGCAGCTCTCAAGGAAACTCAGTTTTCACACTCTATGCTTAGTGCCCTTTGAGTGCATTATCTAGGAATGAACCTGGTAGAGCATCCCACACAAACGAATGCTCCACATGCGGGTTTCACATGCCACCAACTCCACATTCACAGGCAACTTCAGTGCCACAGCCGTTTTCAGATAGCCCTCAATGCAAAGGCTCTAGACGCAAATATTGGTGTGAGAGCTAATTCAATCAAGGAAACACTGCATCTTGGTGAAGGGCATATTGAAGAAGGATCAGCCGAATGTTTCTTGTGGGAGAACAACTCCATTTGGCTCACTAACTTCACACACCATCAGGCTTCCAAGCAGCTCTCAAGGAAACTCAGTTTTCACACTCTATGCTTAGTGCCCTTTGAGTGCATTATCTAGGAATGAACCTGATAGAGCATCCCACACAAACGAATGCTCCACATGCGGGTTTCACATGCCACCAACTCCACATTCACAGGCAACTTCAGCGCCACAGCCGTTTTCAGATAGCCCTCAATGCAAAGGCTCTAGACGCAAATATTGGTGTGAGAGCTAATTCAATCAAGGAAACACTGCATGTTGGTGAAGGGCATATTGAAGAAGGATCAGCCGAGTGGTTCTTGTGGGAGAACAACTCCATTTGGATCACTAACTTCACACACCATCAGGCTTCCAAGCAGCTCTCAAGGAAACTCAGTTTTCACACTCTATGCTTAGTGCCCTTTGTATGGCTAGGACTGAAATGAACCTGGTAGAGCATCCCACACAAACGAATGCTCCACATGCGGGTTTCACATGCCACCAACTCCACATTCACAGGCAACTTCAGCGCCACAGCCGTTTTCAGATAGCCCTCAATGCAAAGGCTCTAGACGCAAATATTGGTGTGAGAGCTAATTCAATCAAGGAAACACTGCATCTTGGTGAAGGGCATATTGAAGAAGGATCAGCCGAATGTTTCTTGTGGGAGAACAACTCCATTTGGCTCACTAACTTCACACACCATCAGGCTTCCAAGCAGCTCTCAAGGAAACTCAGTTTTCACACTCTATGCTTAGTGCCCTTTGAGTGCATTATCTAGGAATGAACCTGATAGAGCATCCCACACAAACGAATGCTCCACATGCGGGTTTCACATGCCACCAACTCCACATTCACAGGCAACTTCAGCGCCACAGCCGTTTTCAGATAGCCCTCAATGCAAAGGCTCTAGACGCAAATATTGGTGTGAGAGCTAATTCAATCAAGGAAACACTGCATCTTGGTGAAGGGCATATTGAAGAAGGATCAGCCGAGTGGTTCTTGTGGGAGAACAACTCCATTTGGATCACTAACTTCACACACCATCAGGCTTCCAAGCAGCTCTCAAGGAAACTCAGTTTTCACACTCTATGCTTAGTGCCCTTTGAGTGCATTATCTAGGAATGAACCTGGTAGAGCATCCCACACAAACGAATGCTCCACATGCGGGTTTCACATGCCACCAACTCCACATTCACAGGCAACTTCAGCGCCACAGCCGTTTTCAGATAGCCCTCAATGCAAAGGCTCTAGACGCAAATATTGGTGTGAGAGCTAATTCAATCAAGGAAACACTGCCTGTTGGTGAAGGGCATATTGAAGAAGGATCAGCCGAGTGGTTCTTGTGGGAGAACAACTCCATTTGGCTCACTAACTTCACACACCATCAGGCTTCCAAGCAGCTCTCAAGGAAACTCAGTTTTCACACTCTATGCTTAGTGCCCTTTGAGTGCATTATCTAGGAATGAACCTGGTAGAGCATCCCACACAAACGAATGCTCCACATGCGGGTTTCACATGCCACCAACTCCACATTCACAGGCAACTTCAGCGCCACAGCCGTTTTCAGATAGCCCTCAAAGCAAAGGCTCTAGACGCAAATATTGGTGTGAGAGCTAATTCAATCAAGGAAACACTGCATGTTGATGAAGGGCATGTTGAAGAAGGATCAGCCGAGTGGTTCTTGTGGGAGAACAACTCCATTTGGCTCACTAACTTCACACACCATCAGGCTTCCAAGCAGCTCTCAAGGAAACTCAGTTTTCACACTCTATGCTTAGTGCCCTTTGAGTGCATTATCTAGGAATGAACCTGGTAGAGCATCCCACACAAACGAATGCTCCACATGCGGGTTTCACATGCCACCAACTCCACATTCACAGGCAACTTCAGCGCCACAGCCGTTTTCAGATAGCCCTCAATGCAAAGGCTCTAGACGCAAATATTGGTGTGAGAGCTAATTCAATCAAGGAAACACTGCATCTTGGTGAAGGGCATATTGAAGAAGGATCAGCCGAGTGGTTCTTGTGGGAGAACAACTCCATTTGGATCACTAACTTCACACACCATCAGGCTTCCAAGCAGCTCTCAAGGAAACTCAGTTTTCACACTCTATGCTTAGTGCCCTTTGAGTGCATTATCTAGGAATGAACCTGGTAGAGCATCCCACACAAACGAATGCTCCACATGCGTGTTTCACATGCCACCAACTCCACATTCACAGGCAACTTCAGTGCCACAGCCGTTTTCAGATAGCCCTCAATGCAAAGGCTCTAGACGCAAATATTGGTGTGAGAGCTAATTCAATCAAGGAAACACTGCATCTTGGTGAAGGGCATATTGAAGAAGGATCAGCCGAATGTTTCTTGTGGGAGAACAACTCCATTTGGCTCACTAACTTCACACACCATCAGGCTTCCAAGCAGCTCTCAAGGAAACTCAGTTTTCACACTCTATGCTTAGTGCCCTTTGAGTGCATTATCTAGGAATGAACCTGATAGAGCATCCCACACAAACGAATGCTCCACATGCGGGTTTCACATGCCACCAACTCCACATTCACAGGCAACTTCAGCGCCACAGCCGTTTTCAGATAGCCCTCAATGCAAAGGCTCTAGACGCAAATATTGGTGTGAGAGCTAATTCAATCAAGGAAACACTGCATCTTGGTGAAGGGCATATTGAAGAAGGATCAGCCGAGTGGTTCTTGTGGGAGAACAACTCCATTTGGATCACTAACTTCACACACCATCAGGCTTCCAAGCAGCTCTCAAGGAAACTCAGTTTTCACACTCTATGCTTAGTGCCCTTTGAGTGCATTATCTAGGAATGAACCTGGTAGAGCATCCCACACAAACGAATGTTCCACATGCGGGTTTCACATGCCACCAACTCCACATTCACAGGCAACTTCAGCGCCACAGCCGTTTTCAGATAGCCCTCAATGCAAAGGCTCTAGACGCAAATATTGGTGTGAGAGCTAATTCAATGAAGGAAACACTGCATGTTGGTGAAGGGCATATTGAAGAAGGATCAGCCGAGTGGTTCTTGTGGGAGAACAACTCCATTTGGCTCACTAACTTCACACACCATCAGGCTTCCAAGCAGCTCTCAAGGAAACTCAGTTTTCACACTCTATGCTTAGTGCCCTTTGTATGGCTAGGACTGAAATGAACCTGGTAGAGCATCCCACACAAACGAATGCTCCACATGCGGGTTTCACATGCCACCAACTCCACATTCACAGGCAACTTCAGCGCCACAGCCGTTTTCAGATAGCCCTCAATGCAAAGGCTCTAGACGCAAATATTGGTGTGAGAGCTAATTCAATCAAGGAAACACTGCATGTTGGTGAAGGGCATATTGAAGAAGGATCAGCCGAGTGGTTCTTGTGGGAGAACAACTCCATTTGGCTCACTAACTTCACACACCATCAGGCTTCCAAGCAGCTCTCAAGGAAACTCAGTTTTCACACTCTATGCTTAGTGCCCTTTGAGTGCATTATCTAGGAATGAACCTGGTAGAGCATCCCACACAAACGAATGCTCCACATGCGGGTTTCACATGCCACCAACTCCACATTCACAGGCAACTTCAGCGCCACAGCCGTTTTCAGATAGCCCTCAAAGCAAAGGCTCTAGACGCAAATATTGGTGTGAGAGCTAATTCAATCAAGGAAACACTGCATGTTGATGAAGGGCATGTTGAAGAAGGATCAGCCGAGTGGTTCTTGTGGGAGAACAACTCCATTTGGCTCACTAACTTCACACACCATCCGGCTTCCAAGCAGCTCTCAAGGAAACTCAGTTTTCACACCCTATGTATAGTGCCCTTTGTTTGCCTAGGACTGAAATGAAACTTGGCGAGGATCCCACACAAACGAATGCTCCACATGCGGGTTTCACATGCCACCAACTCCACATTCACAGGCAACTTCAGCGCCACAGCCGTTTTCAGATAGCCCTCAATGCAAAGGCTCTAGACGCAAATATTGGTGTGAGAGCTAATTCAATCAAGGAAACACTGCATCTTGGTGAAGGGCATATTGAAGAAGGATCAGCCGAATGTTTCTTGTGGGAGAACAACTCCATTTGGCTCACTAACTTCACACACCATCAGGCTTCCAAGCAGCTCTCAAGGAAACTCAGTTTTCACACTCTATGCTTAGTGCCCTTTGAGTGCATTATCTAGGAATGAACCTGATAGAGCATCCCACACAAACGAATGCTCCACATGCGGGTTTCACATGCCACCAACTCCACATTCACAGGCAACTTCAGCGCCACAGCCGTTTTCAGATAGCCCTCAATGCAAAGGCTCTAGACGCAAATATTGGTGTGAGAGCTAATTCAATCAAGGAAACACTGCATCTTGGTGAAGGGCATATTGAAGAAGGATCAGCCGAGTGGTTCTTGTGGGAGAACAACTCCATTTGGATCACTAACTTCACACACCATCAGGCTTCCAAGCAGCTCTTAAGGAAACTCAGTTTTCACACTCTATGCTTAGTGCCCTTTGAGTGCATTATCTAGGAATGAACCTGGTAGAGCATCCCACACAAACGAATGCTCCACATGCGGGTTTCACATGCCACCAACTCCACATTCACAGGCAACTTCAGCGCCACAGCCGTTTTCAGATAGCCCTCAATGCAAAGGCTCTAGACGCAAATATTGGTGTGAGAGCTAATTCAATCAAGGAAACACTGCATGTTGGTGAAGGGCATATTGAAGAAGGATCAGCCGAGTGGTTCTTGTGGGAGAACAACTCCATTTGGCTCACTAACTTCACACACCATCAGGCTTCCAAGCAGCTCTCAAGGAAACTCAGTTTTCACACTCTATGCTTAGTGCCCTTTGAGTGCATTATCTAGGAATGAACCTGGTAGAGCATCCCACACAAACGAATGCTCCACATGCGGGTTTCACATGCCACCAACTCCACATTCACAGGCAACTTCAGCGCCACAGCCGTTTTCAGATAGCCCTCAAAGCAAAGGCTCTAGACGCAAATATTGGTGTGAGAGCTAATTCAATCAAGGAAACACTGCATGTTGATGAAGGGCATGTTGAAGAAGGATCAGCCGAGTGGTTCTTGTGGGAGAACAACTCCATTTGGCTCACTAACTTCACACACCATCCGGCTTCCAAGCAGCTCTCAAGGAAACTCAGTTTTCACACCCTATGTATAGTGCCCTTTGTTTGCCTAGGACTGAAATGAAACTTGGCGAGGATCCCACACAAACGAATGCTCCACATGCGGGTTTCACATGCCACCAACTCCACATTCACAGGCAACTTCAGCGCCACAGCCGTTTTCAGATAGCCCTCAATGCAAAGGCTCTAGACGCAAATATTGGTGTGAGAGCTAATTCAATCAAGGAAACACTGCATGTTGGTGAAGGGCATATTGAAGAAGGATCAGCCGAGTGGTTCTTGTGGGAGAACAACTCCATTTGGCTCACTAACTTCACACACCATCAGGCTTCCAAGCAGCTCTCAAGGAAACTCAGTTTTCACACTCTATGTTTAATGCCCTTTGAGTGCATTATCTAGGAATGAACCTGGTAGAGCATCCCACACAAACGAATGTTCCAGTTGCGGGTTTCACATGCCACCAACTCCACATTCACAGGCAACTTCAGCGCCACAGCCGTTTTCAGATAGCCCTCAATGCAAAGGCTCTAGACGCAAATATTGGTGTGAGAGCTAATTCAATCAAGGAAACACTGCATCTTGGTGAAGGGCATGTTGAAGAAGGATCAGCTGAGTGGTTCTTGTGGGAGAACAACTCCATTTGGCTCACTAACGTCACACACCATCAGGCTTCCAAGCAGCTCTCAAGGAAACTCAGTTTTCACACTCTAAGCTTAGTGCCCTTTGTATGGCTAGGACTGAAATGAACCTGGTAGAGCATCCCACACAAACGAATGCTCCACATGCGGATTTCACATGCCACCAACTCCACATTCACAGGCAACTTCAGCGCCACAGCCGTTTTCAGATAGCCCTCAATGCAAAGGCTCTAGACGCAAATATTGGTATGAGAGCTAATTCAATCAAGGAAACACTGCATGTTGGTGAAGGGCATATTGAAGAAGGATCAGCCGAGTGGTTCTTGTGGGAGAACAACTCCATTTGGTTCACTAACTTCACACATCATCAGGCTTCCAAGCAGCTCTCAAGGAAACTCAGTTTTCACACTCTATGCTTAGTGCCCTTTGAGTGCATTATCTAGGAATGAACCTGGTAGAGCATCCCACACAAACGAATGCTCCACATGCGGGTTTCACATGCCACCAACTCCACATTCACAGGCAACTTCAGCGCCACAGCCGTTTTCAGATAGCCCTCAATGCAAAGGCTCTAGACGCAAATATTGGTGTGAGAGCTAATTCAATCAAGGAAACACTGCATGTTGGTGAAGGGCATATTGAAGAAGGATCAGCCGAGTGGTTCTTGTGGGAGAACAACTCCATTTGGTTCACTAACTTCACACATCATCAGGCTTCCAAGCAGCTCTCAAGGAAACTCAGTTTTCACACTCTATGCTTAGTGCCCTTTGAGTGCATTATCTAGGAATGAACCTGGTAGAGCATCCCACACAAACGAATGCTTCACATGCGGGTTTCACATGCCACCAACTCCACATTCACAGGCAACTTCAGCGCCACAGCCGTTTTCAGATAGCCCTCAATGCAAAGGCTCTAGACGCAAATATTGGTGTGAGAGCTAATTCAATCAAGGAAACACTGCATGTTGGTGAAGGGCATATTGAAGAAGGATCAGCCGAGTGGTTCTTGTGGGAGAACAACTCCATTTGGCTCACTAACTTCACACACCATCAGGCTTCCAAGCAGCTCTCAAGGAAACTCAGTTTTCACACTCTATGCTTAGTGCCCTTTGAGTGCATTATCTAGGAATGAACCTGGTAGAGCATCCCACACAAACGAATGCTCCACATGCGGGTTTCACATGCCACCAACTCCGCATTCACAGGCAACTTCAGCGCCACAGCCGTTTTCAGATAGCCCTCAATGCAAAGGCTCTAGACGCAAATATTGGTGTGAGAGCTAATTCAATCAAGGAAACACTGCATGTTGGTGAAGGGCATATTGAAGAAGGATCAGCCGAGTGGTTCTTGTGGGAGAACAACTCCATTTGGCTCACTAACTTCACACACCATCAGGCTTCCAAGCAGCTCTCAAGGAAACTCAGTTTTCACACTCTAAGCTTAGTGCCCTTTGTATGGCTAGGACTGAAATGAACCTGGTAGAGCATCCCACACAAACGAATGCTCCACATGCGGGTTTCACATGCCACCAACTCCACATTCACAGGCAACTTCAGCGCCACAGCCGTTTTCAGATAGCCCTCAATGCAAAGGCTCTAGACGCAAATATTGGTGTGAGAGCTAATTCAATCAAGGAAACAATGCATGTTGGTGAAAGGCATATTGAAGAAGGATCAGCCGAGTGGTTCTTGTGGGAGAACAACTCCATTTGGCTCACTAACTTCACACACCATCAGGCTTCCAAGCAGCTCTCAAGGAAACTCAGTTTTCACACCCTATGTATAGAGCCCTTTGTTTGCCTAGGACTGAAATGAAACTTGGCGAGGATCCCACACAAACGAATGCTCCACATGCGGGTTTCACATGCCACCAACTCCACATTCACAGGCAACTTCAGCGCCACAGCCGTTTTCAGATAGCCCTCAATGCAAAGGCTCTAGACGCAAATATTGGTGTGAGAGCTAATTCAATCAAGGAAACACTGCATGTTGGTGAAGGGCATGTTGAAGAAGGATCAGCCGAGTGGTTCTTGTGGGAGAACAACTCCATTTGGCTCACTAACTTCACACACCATCAGGCTTCCAAGCAGCTCTCAAGGAAACTCAGTTTTCACACCCTATGTATAGTGCCCTTTGTTTGCCTAGGACTGAAATGAAACTTGGCGAGGATCCCACACAAACGAATGCTCCACATGCGGGTTTCACATGCCACCAACTCCACATTCACAGGCAACTTCAGCGCCACAGCCGTTTTCAGATAGCCCTCAATGCAAAGGCTCTATACGCAAATATTGGTGTGAGAGCTAATTCAATCAGGGAAACACTGCATGTTGGTGAAGGGCATATTGAAGAAGGATCAGCCGAGTGGTTCTTGTGGGAGAACAACTCCATTTGGCTCACTAACTTCACACACCATCAGGCTTCCAAGCAGCTCTCAAGGAAACTCAGTTTTCACACTCTATGCTTAGTGCCCTTTGAGTGCATTATCTAGGAATGAACCTGGTAGAGCATCCCACACAAACGAATGCTCCACATGCGGGTTTCACATGCCACCAACTCCGCATTCACAGGCAACTTCAGCGCCACAGCCGTTTTCAGATAGCCCTCAATGCAAAGGCTCTAGACGCAAATATTGGTGTGAGAGCTAATTCAATCAAGGAAACACTGCATGTTGGTGAAGGGCATATTGAAGAAGGATCAGCCGAGTGGTTCTTGTGGGAGAACAACTCCATTTGGCTCACTAACTTCACACACCATCAGGCTTCCAAGCAGCTCTCAAGGAAACTCAGTTTTCACACTCTAAGCTTAGTGCCCTTTGTATGGCTAGGACTGAAATGAACCTGGTAGAGCATCCCACACAAACGAATGCTCCACATGCGGGTTTCACATGCCACCAACTCCACATTCACAGGCAACTTCAGCGCCACAGCCGTTTTCAGATAGCCCTCAATGCAAAGGCTCTAGACGCAAATATTGGTGTGAGAGCTAATTCAATCAAGGAAACACTGCATGTTGGTGAAGGGCATATTGAAGAAGGATCAGCCGAGTGGTTCTTGTGGGAGAACAACTCCATTTGGCTCACTAACTTCACACACCATCAGGCTTCCAAGCAGCTCTCAAGGAAACTCAGTTTTCACACTCTATGCTTAGTGCCCTTTGTTTGCCTAGGACTGAAATGAAACTTGGCGAGGATCCCACACAAACGAATGCTCCACATGCGGGTTTCACATGCCACCAACTCCACATTCACAGGCAACTTCAGCGCCACAGCCGTTTTCAGATAGCCCTCAATGCAAAGGCTCTAGACGCAAATATTGGTGTGAGAGCTAATTCAATCAAGGAAACACTGCATCTTGGTGAAGGGCATATTGAAGAAGGATCAGCCGAGTGGTTCTTGTGGGAGAACAACTCCATTTGGCTCACTAACTTCACACACCATCAGGCTTCCAAGCAGCTCTCAAGGAAACTCAGTTTTCACACTCTATGTTTAATGCCCTTTGAGTGCATTATCTAGGAATGAACCTGGTAGAGCATCCCACACAAACGAATGTTCCAGTTGCGGGTTTCACATGCCACCAACTCCACATTCACAGGCAACTTCAGCGCCACAGCCGTCTTCAGATAGCCCTCAATGCAAAGGCTCTAGACGCAAATATTGGTGTGAGAGCTAATTCATCAAGGAAACACTGCATCTTGGTGAAGGGCATATTGAAGAAGGATCAGCCGAATGTTTCTTGTGGGAGAACAACTCCATTTGGCTCACTAACTTCACACACCATCAGGCTTCCAAGCAGCTCTCAAGGAAACTCAGTTTTCACACTCTATGCTTAGTGCCCTTTGTATGGCTAGGACTGAAATGAACCTGGTAGAGCATCCCACACAAACGAATGCTCCACATGCGGGTTTCACATGCCACCAACTCCACATTCACAGGCAACTTCAGCGCCACAGCCGTTTTCAGATAGCCCTCAATGCAAAGGCTCTAGACGCAAATATTGGTGTGAGAGCTAATTCAATCAAGGAAACACTGCATGTTGGTGAAGGGCATATTGAAGAAGGATCAGCCGAGTGGTTCTTGTGGGAGAACAACTCCATTTGGCTCACTAACTTCACACACCATCAGGCTTCCAAGCAGCTCTCAAGGAAACTCAGTTTTCACACTCTATGCTTAGTGCCCTTTGAGTGCATTATCTAGGAATGAACCTGGTAGAGCATCCCACACAAACGAATGCTCCACATGCGGGTTTCACATGCCACCAACTCCACATTCACAGGCAACTTCAGCGCCACAGCCGTTTTCAGATAGCCCTCAAAGCAAAGGCTCTAGACGCAAATATTGGTGTGAGAGCTAATTCAATCAAGGAAACACTGCATGTTGATGAAGGGCATGTTGAAGAAGGATCAGCCGAGTGGTTCTTGTGGGAGAACAACTCCATTTGGCTCACTAACTTCACACACCATCCGGCTTCCAAGCAGCTCTCAAGGAAACTCAGTTTTCACACCCTATGTATAGTGCCCTTTGTTTGCCTAGGACTGAAATGAAACTTGGCGAGGATCCCACACAAACGAATGCTCCACATGCGGGTTTCACATGCCACCAACTCCACATTCACAGGCAACTTCAGCGCCACAGCCGTTTTCAGATAGCCCTCAATGCAAAGGCTCTAGACGCAAATATTGGTGTGAGAGCTAATTCAATCAAGGAAACACTGCATCTTGGTGAAGGGCATATTGAAGAAGGATCAGCCGAATGTTTCTTGTGGGAGAACAACTCCATTTGGATCACTAACTTCACACACCATCAGGCTTCCAAGCAGCTCTCAAGGAAACTCAGTTTTCACACTCTATGCTTAGTGCCCTTTGAGTGCATTATCTAGGAATGAACCTGATAGAGCATCCCACACAAACGAATGCTCCACATGCGGGTTTCACATGCCACCAACTCCACATTCACAGGCAACTTCAGCGCCACAGCCGTTTTCAGATAGCCCTCAATGCAAAGGCTCTAGACGCAAATATTGGTGTGAGAGCTAATTCAATCAAGGAAACACTGCATCTTGGTGAAGGGCATATTGAAGAAGGATCAGCCGAGTGGTTCTTGTGGGAGAACAACTCCATTTGGATCACTAACTTCACACACCATCAGGCTTCCAAGCAGCTCTTAAGGAAACTCAGTTTTCACACTCTATGCTTAGTGCCCTTTGAGTGCATTATCTAGGAATGAACCTGGTAGAGCATCCCACACAAACGAATGCTCCACATGCGGGTTTCACATGCCACCAACTCCACATTCACAGGCAACTTCAGCGCCACAGCCGTTTTCAGATAGCCCTCAATGCAAAGGCTCTAGACGCAAATATTGGTGTGAGAGCTAATTCAATCAAGGAAACACTGCATGTTGGTGAAGGGCATATTGAAGAAGGATCAGCCGAGTGGTTCTTGTGGGAGAACAACTCCATTTGGCTCACTAACTTCACACACCATCAGGCTTCCAAGCAGCTCTCAAGGAAACTCAGTTTTCACACTCTATGCTTAGTGCCCTTTGAGTGCATTATCTAGGAATGAACCTGGTAGAGCATCCCACACAAACGAATGCTCCACATGCGGGTTTCACATGCCACCAACTCCACATTCACAGGCAACTTCAGCGCCACAGCCGTTTTCAGATAGCCCTCAAAGCAAAGGCTCTAGACGCAAATATTGGTGTGAGAGCTAATTCAATCAAGGAAACACTGCATGTTGATGAAGGGCATGTTGAAGAAGGATCAGCCGAGTGGTTCTTGTGGGAGAACAACTCCATTTGGCTCACTAACTTCACACACCATCCGGCTTCCAAGCAGCTCTCAAGGAAACTCAGTTTTCACACCCTATGTATAGTGCCCTTTGTTTGCCTAGGACTGAAATGAAACTTGGCGAGGATCCCACACAAACGAATGCTCCACATGCGGGTTTCACATGCCACCAACTCCACATTCACAGGCAACTTCAGCGCCACAGCCGTTTTCAGATAGCCCTCAATGCAAAGGCTCTAGACGCAAATATTGGTGTGAGAGCTAATTCAATCAAGGAAACACTGCATGTTGGTGAAGGGCATATTGAAGAAGGATCAGCCGAGTGGTTCTTGTGGGAGAACAACTCCATTTGGCTCACTAACTTCACACACCATCAGGCTTCCAAGCAGCTCTCAAGGAAACTCAGTTTTCACACTCTATGTTTAATGCCCTTTGAGTGCATTATCTAGGAATGAACCTGGTAGAGCATCCCACACAAACGAATGTTCCAGTTGCGGGTTTCACATGCCACCAACTCCACATTCACAGGCAACTTCAGCGCCACAGCCGTTTTCAGATAGCCCTCAATGCAAAGGCTCTAGACGCAAATATTGGTGTGAGAGCTAATTCAATCAAGGAAACACTGCATCTTGGTGAAGGGCATGTTGAAGAAGGATCAGCTGAGTGGTTCTTGTGGGAGAACAACTCCATTTGGCTCACTAACGTCACACACCATCCGGCTTCCAAGCAGCTCTCAAGGAAACTCAGTTTTCACACTCTAAGCTTAGTGCCCTTTGTATGGCTAGGACTGAAATGAACCTGGTAGAGCATCCCACACAAACGAATGCTCCACATGCGGATTTCACATGCCACCAACTCCACATTCACAGGCAACTTCAGCGCCACAGCCGTTTTCAGATAGCCCTCAATGCAAAGGCTCTAGACGCAAATATTGGTATGAGAGCTAATTCAATCAAGGAAACACTGCATGTTGGTGAAGGGCATATTGAAGAAGGATCAGCCGAGTGGTTCTTGTGGGAGAACAACTCCATTTGGTTCACTAACTTCACACATCATCAGGCTTCCAAGCAGCTCTCAAGGAAACTCAGTTTTCACACTCTATGCTTAGTGCCCTTTGAGTGCATTATCTAGGAATGAACCTGGTAGAGCATCCCACACAAACGAATGCTCCACATGCGGGTTTCACATGCCACCAACTCCACATTCACAGGCAACTTCAGCGCCACAGCCGTTTTCAGATAGCCCTCAATGCAAAGGCTCTAGACGCAAATATTGGTGTGAGAGCTAATTCAATCAAGGAAACACTGCATGTTGGTGAAGGGCATATTGAAGAAGGATCAGCCGAGTGGTTCTTGTGGGAGAACAACTCCATTTGGTTCACTAACTTCACACATCATCAGGCTTCCAAGCAGCTCTCAAGGAAACTCAGTTTTCACACTCTATGCTTAGTGCCCTTTGAGTGCATTATCTAGGAATGAACCTGGTAGAGCATCCCACACAAACGAATGCTCCACATGCGGGTTTCACATGCCACCAACTCCACATTCACAGGCAACTTCAGCGCCACAGCCGTTTTCAGATAGCCCTCAATGCAAAGGCTCTAGACGCAAATATTGGTGTGAGAGCTAATTCAATCAAGGAAACACTGCATGTTGGTGAAGGGCATATTGAAGAAGGATCAGCCGAGTGGTTCTTGTGGGAGAACAACTCCATTTGGCTCACTAACTTCACACACCATCAGGCTTCCAAGCAGCTCTCAAGGAAACTCAGTTTTCACACTCTATGCTTAGTGCCCTTTGAGTGCATTATCTAGGAATGAACCTGGTAGAGCATCCCACACAAACGAATGCTCCACATGCGGGTTTCACATGCCACCAACTCCGCATTCACAGGCAACTTCAGCGCCACAGCCGTTTTCAGATAGCCCTCAATGCAAAGGCTCTAGACGCAAATATTGGTGTGAGAGCTAATTCAATCAAGGAAACACTGCATGTTGGTGAAGGGCATATTGAAGAAGGATCAGCCGAGTGGTTCTTGTGGGAGAACAACTCCATTTGGCTCACTAACTTCACACACCATCAGGCTTCCAAGCAGCTCTCAAGGAAACTCAGTTTTCACACTCTAAGCTTAGTGCCCTTTGTATGGCTAGGACTGAAATGAACCTGGTAGAGCATCCCACACAAACGAATGCTCCACATGCGGGTTTCACATGCCACCAACTCCACATTCACAGGCAACTTCAGCGCCACAGCCGTTTTCAGATAGCCCTCAATGCAAAGGCTCTAGACGCAAATATTGGTGTGAGAGCTAATTCAATCAAGGAAACAATGCATGTTGGTGAAAGGCATATTGAAGAAGGATCAGCCGAGTGGTTCTTGTGGGAGAACAACTCCATTTGGCTCACTAACTTCACACACCATCAGGCTTCCAAGCAGCTCTCAAGGAAACTCAGTTTTCACACCCTATGTATAGAGCCCTTTGTTTGCCTAGGACTGAAATGAAACTTGGCGAGGATCCCACACAAACGAATGCTCCACATGCGGGTTTCACATGCCACCAACTCCACATTCACAGGCAACTTCAGCGCCACAGCCGTTTTCAGATAGCCCTCAATGCAAAGGCTCTAGACGCAAATATTGGTGTGAGAGCTAATTCAATCAAGGAAACACTGCATGTTGGTGAAGGGCATGTTGAAGAAGGATCAGCCGAGTGGTTCTTGTGGGAGAACAACTCCATTTGGCTCACTAACTTCACACACCATCAGGCTTCCAAGCAGCTCTCAAGGAAACTCAGTTTTCACACCCTATGTATAGTGCCCTTTGTTTGCCTAGGACTGAAATGAAACTTGGCGAGGATCCCACACAAACGAATGCTCCACATGCGGGTTTCACATGCCACCAACTCCACATTCACAGGCAACTTCAGCGCCACAGCCGTTTTCAGATAGCCCTCAATGCAAAGGCTCTATACGCAAATATTGGTGTGAGAGCTAATTCAATCAGGGAAACACTGCATGTTGGTGAAGGGCATATTGAAGAAGGATCAGCCGAGTGGTTCTTGTGGGAGAACAACTCCATTTGGCTCACTAACTTCACACACCATCAGGCTTCCAAGCAGCTCTCAAGGAAACTCAGTTTTCACACTCTATGCTTAGTGCCCTTTGAGTGCATTATCTAGGAATGAACCTGGTAGAGCATCCCACACAAACGAATGCTCCACATGCGGGTTTCACATGCCACCAACTCCGCATTCACAGGCAACTTCAGCGCCACAGCCGTTTTCAGATAGCCCTCAATGCAAAGGCTCTAGACGCAAATATTGGTGTGAGAGCTAATTCAATCAAGGAAACACTGCATGTTGGTGAAGGGCATATTGAAGAAGGATCAGCCGAGTGGTTCTTGTGGGAGAACAACTCCATTTGGCTCACTAACTTCACACACCATCAGGCTTCCAAGCAGCTCTCAAGGAAACTCAGTTTTCACACTCTAAGCTTAGTGCCCTTTGTATGGCTAGGACTGAAATGAACCTGGTAGAGCATCCCACACAAACGAATGCTCCACATGCGGGTTTCACATGCCACCAACTCCACATTCACAGGCAACTTCAGCGCCACAGCCGTTTTCAGATAGCCCTCAATGCAAAGGCTCTAGACGCAAATATTGGTGTGAGAGCTAATTCAATCAAGGAAACACTGCATGTTGGTGAAGGGCATATTGAAGAAGGATCAGCCGAGTGGTTCTTGTGGGAGAACAACTCCATTTGGCTCACTAACTTCACACACCATCAGGCTTCCAAGCAGCTCTCAAGGAAACTCAGTTTTCACACTCTATGCTTAGTGCCCTTTGTTTGCCTAGGACTGAAATGAAACTTGGCGAGGATCCCACACAAACGAATGCTCCACATGCGGGTTTCACATGCCACCAACTCCACATTCACAGGCAACTTCAGCGCCACAGCCGTTTTCAGATAGCCCTCAATGCAAAGGCTCTAGACGCAAATATTGGTGTGAGAGCTAATTCAATCAAGGAAACACTGCATCTTGGTGAAGGGCATATTGAAGAAGGATCAGCCGAGTGGTTCTTGTGGGAGAACAACTCCATTTGGCTCACTAACTTCACACACCATCAGGCTTCCAAGCAGCTCTCAAGGAAACTCAGTTTTCACACTCTATGTTTAATGCCCTTTGAGTGCATTATCTAGGAATGAACCTGGTAGAGCATCCCACACAAACGAATGTTCCAGTTGCGGGTTTCACATGCCACCAACTCCACATTCACAGGCAACTTCAGCGCCACAGCCGTCTTCAGATAGCCCTCAATGCAAAGGCTCTAGACGCAAATATTGGTGTGAGAGCTAATTCATCAAGGAAACACTGCATCTTGGTGAAGGGCATATTGAAGAAGGATCAGCCGAATGTTTCTTGTGGGAGAACAACTCCATTTGGCTCACTAACTTCACACACCATCAGGCTTCCAAGCAGCTCTCAAGGAAACTCAGTTTTCACACTCTATGCTTACTGCCCTTTGAGTGCATTATCTAGGAATGAACCTGATAGAGCATCCCACACAAACGAATGCTCCACATGCGGGTTTCACATGCCACCAACTCCACATTCACAGGCAACTTCAGCGCCACAGCCGTTTTCAGATAGCCCTCAATGCAAAGGCTCTAGACGCAAATATTGGTGTGAGAGCTAATTCAATCAAGGAAACACTGCATCTTGGTGAAGGGCATATTGAAGAAGGATCAGCCGAGTGGTTCTTGTGGGAGAACAACTCCATTTGGATCACTAACTTCACACACCATCAGGCTTCCAAGCAGCTCTCAAGGAAACTCAGTTTTCACACTCTATGCTTAGTGCCCTTTGAGTGCATTATCTAGGAATGAACCTGGTAGAGCATCCCACACAAACGAATGCTCCACATGCGGGTTTCACATGCCACCAACTCCACATTCACAGGCAACTTCAGCGCCACAGCCGTTTTCAGATAGCCCTCAATGCAAAGGCTCTAGACGCAAATATTGGTGTGAGAGCTAATTCAATCAAGGAAACACTGCATCTTGGTGAAGGGCATATTGAAGAAGGATCAGCCGAGTGGTTCTTGTGGGAGAACAACTCCATTTGGATCACTAACTTCACACACCATCAGGCTTCCAAGCAGCTCTCAAGGAAACTCAGTTTTCACACTCTATGCTTAGTGCCCTTTGAGTGCATTATCTAGGAATGAACCTGGTAGAGCATCCCACACAAACGAATGCTCCACATGCGGGTTTCACATGCCACCAACTCCACATTCACAGGCAACTTCAGCGCCACAGCCGTTTTCAGATAGCCCTCAATGCAAAGGCTCTAGACGCAAATATTGGTGTGAGAGCTAATTCAATCAAGGAAACACTGCATGTTGGTGAAGGGCATATTGAAGAAGGATCAGCCGAGTGGTTCTTGTGGGAGAACAACTCCATTTGGCTCACTAACTTCACACACCATCAGGCTTCCAAGCAGCTCTCAAGGAAACTCAGTTTTCACACTCTATGCTTAGTGCCCTTTGAGTGCATTATCTAGGAATGAACCTGGTAGAGCATCCCACACAAACGAATGCTCCACATGCGGGTTTCACATGCCACCAACTCCGCATTCACAGGCAACTTCAGCGCCACAGCCGTTTTCAGATAGCCCTCAATGCAAAGGCTCTAGACGCAAATATTGGTGTGAGAGCTAATTCAATCAAGGAAACACTGCATGTTGGTGAAGGGCATATTGAAGAAGGATCAGCCGAGTGGTTCTTGTGGGAGAACAACTCCATTTGGCTCACTAACTTCACACACCATCAGGCTTCCAAGCAGCTCTCAAGGAAACTCAGTTTTCACACTCTAAGCTTAGTGCCCTTTGTATGGCTAGGACTGAAATGAACCTGGTAGAGCATCCCACACAAACGAATGCTCCACATGCGGGTTTCACATGCCACCAACTCCACATTCACAGGCAACTTCAGCGCCACAGCCGTTTTCAGATAGCCCTCAATGCAAAGGCTCTAGACGCAAATATTGGTGTGAGAGCTAATTCAATCAAGGAAACAATGCATGTTGGTGAAAGGCATATTGAAGAAGGATCAGCCGAGTGGTTCTTGTGGGAGAACAACTCCAGTTGGCTCACTAACTTCACACACCATCAGGCTTCCAAGCAGCTCTCAAGGAAACTCAGTTTTCACACCCTATGTATAGTGCCCTTTGTTTGCCTAGGACTGAAATGAAACTTGGCGAGGATCCCACACAAACGAATGCTCCACATGCGGGTTTCACATGCCACCAACTCCACATTCACAGGCAACTTCAGCGCCACAGCCGTTTTCAGATAGCCCTCAATGCAAAGGCTCTAGACGCAAATATTGGTGTGAGAGCTAATTCAATCAAGGAAACACTGCATGTTGGTGAAGGGCATGTTGAAGAAGGATCAGCCGAGTGGTTCTTGTGGGAGAACAACTCCATTTGGCTCACTAACTTCACACACCATCAGGCTTCCAAGCAGCTCTCAAGGAAACTCAGTTTTCACACCCTATGTATAGTGCCCTTTGTTTGCCTAGGACTGAAATGAAACTTGGCGAGGATCCCACACAAACGAATGCTCCACATGCGGGTTTCACATGCCACCAACTCCACATTCACAGGCAACTTCAGCGCCACAGCCGTTTTCAGATAGCCCTCAATGCAAAGGCTCTAGACGCAAATATTGGTGTGAGAGCTAATTCAATCAAGGAAACACTGCATCTTGGTGAAGGGCATATTGAAGAAGGATCAGCCGAGTGGTTCTTGTGGGAGAACAACTCCATTTGGCTCACTAACTTCACACACCATCAGGCTTCCAAGCAGCTCTCAAGGAAACTCAGTTTTCACACTCTATGTTTAATGCCCTTTGAGTGCATTATCTAGGAATGAACCTGGTAGAGCATCCCACACAAACGAATGCTCCACATGCGGGTTTCACATGCCACCAACTCCGCATTCACAGGCAACTTCAGCGCCACAGCCGTTTTCAGATAGCCCTCAATGCAAAGGCTCTAGACGCAAATATTGGTGTGAGAGCTAATTCAATCAAGGAAACACTGCATGTTGGTGAAGGGCATATTGAAGAAGGATCAGCCGAGTGGTTCTTGTGGGAGAACAACTCCATTTGGCTCACTAACTTCACACACCATCAGGCTTCCAAGCAGCTCTCAAGGAAACTCAGTTTTCACACTCTAAGCTTAGTGCCCTTTGTATGGCTAGGACTGAAATGAACCTGGTAGAGCATCCCACACAAACGAATGCTCCACATGCGGGTTTCACATGCCACCAACTCCACATTCACAGGCAACTTCAGCGCCACAGCCGTTTTCAGATAGCCCTCAATGCAAAGGCTCTAGACGCAAATATTGGTGTGAGAGCTAATTCAATCAAGGAAACACTGCATGTTGGTGAAGGGCATATTGAAGAAGGATCAGCCGAGTGGTTCTTGTGGGAGAACAACTCCATTTGGCTCACTAACTTCACACACCATCAGGCTTCCAAGCAGCTCTCAAGGAAACTCAGTTTTCACACTCTATGCTTAGTGCCCTTTGTTTGCCTAGGACTGAAATGAAACTTGGCGAGGATCCCACACAAACGAATGCTCCACATGCGGGTTTCACATGCCACCAACTCCACATTCACAGGCAACTTCAGCGCCACAGCCGTTTTCAGATAGCCCTCAATGCAAAGGCTCTAGACGCAAATATTGGTGTGAGAGCTAATTCAATCAAGGAAACACTGCATCTTGGTGAAGGGCATATTGAAGAAGGATCAGCCGAGTGGTTCTTGTGGGAGAACAACTCCATTTGGCTCACTAACTTCACACACCATCAGGCTTCCAAGCAGCTCTCAAGGAAACTCAGTTTTCACACTCTATGTTTAATGCCCTTTGAGTGCATTATCTAGGAATGAACCTGGTAGAGCATCCCACACAAACGAATGTTCCACTTGCGGGTTTCACATGCCACCAACTCCACATTCACAGGCAACTTCAGCGCCACAGCCGTCTTCAGATAGCCCTCAATGCAAAGGCTCTAGACGCAAATATTGGTGTGAGAGCTAATTCATCAAGGAAACACTGCATCTTGGTGAAGGGCATATTGAAGAAGGATCAGCCGAATGTTTCTTGTGGGAGAACAACTCCATTTGGCTCACTAACTTCACACACCATCAGGCTTCCAAGCAGCTCTCAAGGAAACTCAGTTTTCACACTCTATGCTTAGTGCCCTTTGAGTGCATTATCTAGGAATGAACCTGATAGAGCATCCCACACAAACGAATGCTCCACATGCGGGTTTCACATGCCACCAACTCCACATTCACAGGCAACTTCAGCGCCACAGCCGTTTTCAGATAGCCCTCAATGCAAAGGCTCTAGACGCAAATATTGGTGTGAGAGCTAATTCAATCAAGGAAACACTGCATCTTGGTGAAGGGCATATTGAAGAAGGATCAGCCGAGTGGTTCTTGTGGGAGAACAACTCCATTTGGCTCACTAACTTCACACACCATCAGGCTTCCAAGCAGCTCTCAAGGAAACTCAGTTTTCACACTCTATGCTTAGTGCCCTTTGAGTGCATTATCTAGGAATGAACCTGGTAGAGCATCCCACACAAACGAATGCTCCACATGCGGGTTTCACATGCCACCAACTCCACATTCACAGGCAACTTCAGCGCCACAGCCGTTTTCAGATAGCCCTCAATGCAAAGGCTCTAGACGCAAATATTGGTGTGAGAGCTAATTCAATCAAGGAAACACTGCATCTTGGTGAAGGGCATATTGAAGAAGGATCAGCCGAGTGGTTCTTGTGGGAGAACAACTCCATTTGGATCACTAACTTCACACACCATCAGGCTTCCAAGCAGCTCTCAAGGAAACTCAGTTTTCACACTCTATGCTTAGTGCCCTTTGAGTGCATTATCTAGGAATGAACCTGGTAGAGCATCCCACACAAACGAATGCTCCACATGCGGGTTTCACATGCCACCAACTCCACATTCACAGGCAACTTCAGCGCCACAGCCGTTTTCAGATAGCCCTCAATGCAAAGGCTCTAGACGCAAATATTGGTGTGAGAGCTAATTCAATCAAGGAAACACTGCATCTTGGTGAAGGGCATATTGAAGAAGGATCAGCCGAATGTTTCTTGTGGGAGAACAACTCCATTTGGCTCACTAACTTCACACACCATCAGGCTTCCAAGCAGCTCTCAAGGAAACTCAGTTTTCACACTCTATGCTTAGTGCCCTTTGAGTGCATTATCTAGGAATGAACCTGATAGAGCATCCCACACAAACGAATGCTCCACATGCGGGTTTCACATGCCACCAACTCCACATTCACAGGCAACTTCAGCGCCACAGCCGTTTTCAGATAGCCCTCAATGCAAAGGCTCTAGAAGCAAATATTGGTGTGAGAGCTAATTCAATCAAGGAAACACTGCATCTTGGTGAAGGGCATATTGAAGAAGGATCAGCCGAGTGCTTCTTGTGGGAGAACAACTCCATTTGGATCACTAACTTCACACACCCATCAGGCTTCCAAGCAGCTCTCAAGGAAACTCAGTTTTCACACTCTATGCTTAGTGCCCTTTGAGTGCATTATCTAGGAATGAACCTGGTAGAGCATCCCACAAAAACGAATGCTCCACATGCGGGTTTCACATGCCACCAACTCCACATTCACAGGCAACTTCAGCGCCACAGCCGTTTTCAGATAGCCCTCAATGCAAAGGCTCTAGACGCAAATATTGGTGTGAGAGCTAATTCAATCAAGGAAACACTGCATGTTGGTGAAGGGCATATTGAAGAAGGATCAGCCGAGTGGTTCTTGTGGGAGAACAACTCCATTTGGCTCACTAACTTCACACACCATCAGGCTTCCAAGCAGCTCTCAAGGAAACTCAGTTTCACACTCTATGTTTAATGCCCTTTGAGTGCATTATCTAGGAATGAACCTGGTAGAGCATCCCACACAAACGAATGCTCCACATGCGGGTTTCACATGCCACCAACTCCACATTCACAGGCAACTTCAGCGCCACAGCCGTTTTCAGATAGCCCTCAATGCAAAGGCTCTAGACGCAAATATTGGTGTGAGAGCTAATTCAATCAAGGAAACACTGCATCTTGGTGAAGGGCATATTGAAGAAGGATCAGCCGAGTGGTTCTTGTGGGAGAACAACTCCATTTGGATCACTAACTTCACACACCATCAGGCTTCCAAGCAGCTCTCAAGGAAACTCAGTTTTCACACTCTATGCTTAGTGCCCTTTGAGTGCATTATCTAGGAATGAACCTGGTAGAGCATCCCACACAAACGAATGCTCCACATGCGGGTTTCACATGCCACCAACTCCACATTCACAGGCAACTTCAGCGCCACAGCCGTTTTCAGATAGCCCTCAATGCAAAGGCTCTAGACGCAAATATTGGTGTGAGAGATAATTCAATCAAGGAAACACTGCATCTTGGTGAAGGGCATATTGAAGAAGGATCAGCCGAATGTTTCTTGTGGGAGAACAACTCCATTTGGCTCACTTAATTCACACACCATCAGGCTTCCAAGCAGCTCTCAAGGAAACTCAGTTTTCACACTCTATGCTTAGTGCCCTTTGAGTGCATTATCTAGGAATGAACCTGATAGAGCATCCCACACAAACGAATGCTCCACATGCGGGTTTCACATGCCACCAACTCCACATTCACAGGCAACTTCAGCGCCACAGCCGTTTTCAGATAGCCCTCAATGCAAAGGCTCTAGACGCAAATATTGGTGTGAGAGCTAATTCAATCAAGGAAACACTGCATGTTGGTGAAGGGCATATTGAAGAAGGATCAGCCGAGTGGTTCTTGTGGGAGAACAACTCCATTTGGATCACTAACTTCACACACCATCAGGCTTCCAAGCAGCTCTCAAGGAAACTCAGTTTTCACACTCTATGCTTAGTGCCCTTTGAGTGCATTATCTAGGAATGAACCTGGTAGAGCATCCCACACAAACGAATGCTCCACATGCGGGTTTCACATGCCACCAACTCCACATTCACAGGCAACTTCAGCGCCACAGCCGTTTTCAGATAGCCCTCAATGCAAAGGCTCTAGACGCAAATATTGGTGTGAGAGCTAATTCAATCAAGGAAACACTGCATGTTGGTGAAGGGCATATTGAAGAAGGATCAGCCGAGTGGTTCTTGTGGGAGAACAACTCCATTTGGCTCACTAACTTCACACACCATCCGGCTTCCAAGCAGCTCTCAAGGAAACTCAGTTTTCACACCCTATGTATAGTGCCCTTTGTTTGCCTAGGACTGAATGAAACTTGGCGAGGATCCCACACAAACGAATGCTCCACATGCGGGTTTCACATGCCACCAACTCCACATTCACAGGCAACTTCAGCGCCACAGCCGTTTTCAGATAGCCCTCAATGCAAAGGCTCTAGACGCAAATATTGGTGTGAGAGCTAATTCAATCAAGGAAACACTGCATGTTGGTGAAGGGCATATTGAAGAAGGATCAGCCGAGTGGTTCTTGTGGGAGAACAACTCCATTTGGCTCACTAACTTCACACACCATCAGGCTTCCAAGCAGCTCTCAAGGAAACTCAGTTTTCACACTCTATGTTTAATGCCCTTTGAGTGCATTATCTAGGAATGAACCTGGTAGAGCATCCCACACAAACGAATGTTCCAGTTGCGGGTTTCACATGCCACCAACTCCACATTCACAGGCAACTTCAGCGCCACAGCCGTTTTCAGATAGCCCTCAATGCAAAGGCTCTAGACGCAAATATTGGTGTGAGAGCTAATTCAATCAAGGAAACACTGCATCTTGGTGAAGGGCATGTTGAAGAAGGATCAGCTGAGTGGTTCTTGTGGGAGAACAACTCCATTTGGCTCACTAACGTCACACACCATCAGGCTTCCAAGCAGCTCTCAAGGAAACTCAGTTTTCACACTCTAAGCTTAGTGCCCTTTGTATGGCTAGGACTGAAATGAACCTGGTAGAGCATCCCACACAAACGAATGCTCCACATGCGGATTTCACATGCCACCAACTCCACATTCACAGGCAACTTCAGCGCCACAGCCGTTTTCAGATAGCCCTCAATGCAAAGGCTCTAGACGCAAATATTGGTATGAGAGCTAATTCAATCAAGGAAACACTGCATGTTGGTGAAGGGCATATTGAAGAAGGATCAGCCGAGTGGTTCTTGTGGGAGAACAACTCCATTTGGTTCACTAACTTCACACATCATCAGGCTTCCAAGCAGCTCTCAAGGAAACTCAGTTTTCACACTCTATGCTTAGTGCCCTTTGAGTGCATTATCTAGGAATGAACCTGGTAGAGCATCCCACACAAACGAATGCTCCACATGCGGGTTTCACATGCCACCAACTCCACATTCACAGGCAACTTCAGCGCCACAGCCGTTTTCAGATAGCCCTCAATGCAAAGGCTCTAGACGCAAATATTGGTGTGAGAGCTAATAATCAGGGGAATCAGAGGAAACACTGCATGTTGGTGAAGGGCATATTGAAGAAGGATCAGCCGAGTGGTTCTTGTGGGAGAACAACTCCATTTGGCTCACTAACTTCACACACCATCAGGCTTCCAAGCAGCTCTCAAGGAAACTCAGTTTTCACACTCTATGCTTAGTGCCCTTTGAGTGCATTATCTAGGAATGAACCTGGTAGAGCATCCCACACAAACGAATGCTCCACATGCGGGTTTCACATGCCACCAACTCCGCATTCACAGGCAACTTCAGCGCCACAGCCGTTTTCAGATAGCCCTCAATGCAAAGGCTCTAGACGCAAATATTGGTGTGAGAGCTAATTCAATCAAGGAAACACTGCATGTTGGTGAAGGGCATATTGAAGAAGGATCAGCCGAGTGGTTCTTGTGGGAGAACAACTCCATTTGGCTCACTAACTTCACACACCATCAGGCTTCCAAGCAGCTCTCAAGGAAACTCAGTTTTCACACTCTAAGCTTAGTGCCCTTTGTATGGCTAGGACTGAAATGAACCTGGTAGAGCATCGCACACAAACGAATGCTCCACATGCGGGTTTCACATGCCACCAACTCCACATTCACAGGCAACTTCAGCGCCACAGCCGTTTTCAGATAGCCCTCAATGCAAAGGCTCTAGACGCAAATATTGGTGTGAGAGCTAATTCAATCAAGGAAACACTGCATGTTGGTGAAGGGCATATTGAAGAAGGATCAGCCGAGTGGTTCTTGTGGGAGAACAACTCCATTTGGCTCACTAACTTCACACACCATCAGGCTTCCAAGCAGCTCTCAAGGAAACTCAGTTTTCACACCCCTATGTATAGTGCCCTTTGTTTGCCTAGGACTGAAATGAAACTTGGCGAGGATCCCACACAAACGAATGCTCCACATGCGGGTTTCACATGCCACCAACTCCACATTCACAGGCAACTTCAGCGCCACAGCCGTTTTCAGATAGCCCTCAATGCAAAGGCTCTAGACGCAAATATTGGTGTGAGAGCTAATTCAATCAAGGAAACACTGCATGTTGGTGAAGGGCATATTGAAGAAGGATCAGCCGAGTGGTTCTTGTGGGAGAACAACTCCATTTGGCTCACTAACTTCACACACCATCAGGCTTCCAAGCAGCTCTCAAGGAAACTCAGTTTTCACACTCTAAGCTTAGTGCCCTTTGTATGGCTAGGACTGAAATGAACCTGGTAGAGCATCCCACACAAACGAATGCTCCACATGCGGGTTTCACATGCCACCAACTCCACATTCACAGGCAACTTCAGCGCCACAGCCGTTTTCAGATAGCCCTCAATGCAAAGGCTCTAGACGCAAATATTGGTGTGAGAGCTAATTCAATCAAGGAAACACTGCATGTTGGTGAAGGGCATATTGAAGAAGGATCAGCCGAGTGGTTCTTGTGGGAGAACAACTCCATTTGGCTCACTAACTTCACACACCATCAGGCTTCCAAGCAGCTCTCAAGGAAACTCAGTTTTCACACCCA